>NC_065510.1:7755820-7856829 GCF_006386435.1 Epinephelus moara | reverse complement strand
AATCTCTCGGCATCCATTTTCAAGCTCTCTGTGTGTTTGTTTCCTTGCGGACGAGAAAAGGGGGAGCGCACATTTCCGGGAGGGCGTGTCCTTTTAAAAAATGCAAGAGGCGTTGCTTTGTTGCCGGCCGTTTTCTCCGGTATGTTAAACACACTTTAGAAAGGGGTGTCCCCAGACCATCAGAAGGCAGGAGATCTCTGATTGTCTGGTGGCGAGACTACTAGTGTGCCATCTAGTTCAGTTATGTCCAAGGCAGACATCTTTATGGCTGATACCTCCAACACTTAGCAACTAACACCAAAACAATCCAGATTGATAAATAGCACCACATGTAATTTTGATTTTGGGGTGAACTTGATAAGCGTCAGGCTCAAATGATTATCAGTTAGTAATTTTCCAGGCTTGAATCTTACAATGCATGTTGTGCCCACAAGCTGTAGTTTGGCTTTGCATGTCCACGTTATCTACATTATACTGTGAACTATGGAAACCTTATTAACTGTGCTCAAGATGTAATGGTGTCAATGCGGACCGAACATGATGTGTTGGTTGTAGTGAGGATACGGCTCACAATCATGGACTGGGCTTTTGGGAGTAGTTTATATATTTGTTAATCAAGCTGCCACTGTGGTTGTGATCAGTGAATGAAAAAAGTTATTTTCTTTAAGTTAAACTAAAGCCTAGTGAATTCCCTTTAGTTGATAATGTAATTATCTACTTCTTGTCTTAGGATGCTCTGATGGACTACATCCTGCAGTCTAACACCTCACTGCTAGAGGACTCTGCTTTTCTACCCCGCGTGGCTGCTTGTCAAGATGCAATGAAGAAACTGCAGGCTGAGATGCAGCAGCTACGTAAGGAGCTTGAGCACCACGACCTCCTGCTGGCTGTGGTCAGACAATTAATGAACCTGGCTGCTGCTTTTTACCGGTCTCTGCAGGAGGTGTCCCGTCTTTCCCCTGCCTACTACTTTTCCCTGCGTGGCTTCATCACAGTTATGCAAGAGGCCTTCACTATGAAGGACAGGCCATTAGTGTCATGTACCACTGGGAAAGTGTCAGGGGGTATAATACCAGAGGTCACAAAGCGGATGGCAGTCCAGCTGCTGGCTCAATACAGGCCTTGTCTCTTCAAGAGCCACGTCGCTGTTCTGGAGCTGCTGCTGTCTGTGGCTCTTCTCCAACACAACCAGCTGTGCTCTGAGGCTGAGAGGGTGGCTTTAGTCAAGGGTCTTCAAGACATAGAGCATCCTGTCACTGAAGTGAAACCCTGTTCCCATCCTCCTACTGTCTCTCAGTCCACCAGTGGTTTACCCAGCTGGATACCCCCTCACATCCACCCAGAGCTCCTCTGTTTGGAGAAGATCCCAGTCTTCAAAGGGTTGATTGCCTCTCTCTCCACTTGCCCCAGTCAGTGGCAGGAATACCTGCGCTTCCCGTCTTCCACTGTAGCAGGGGCTGTTCCCTGTCCCTCTCACTCCCATCTATCCCTGCTACAGCGGGCTCTCCTCTGGAAGACCATGCTCCCCGAATGCCAGGAGGGACTAGTTAAGGCCATGGTCGACCACCTCTACCTGCCTGGACAAATTGCAGGTATGGAGGCCCCTCACAGTGGGAACCCAGACACCCTCTTACGGTATTTTGTCAAACATGCGGGACCCATTGTGCTTACATTGCCGAGTCAAAGAGGAGATAAGTGGACAAGCATTCAGCCTCTGTACTTAATAAACAAATTGGCCCACTGTGCAGCAGAAACAAAGAAGGTAACACGCCGTTTCATCTTGTTTCAAGTTAATATTTGCAACTAATGTACACAAATGCAGTGCGTGATTCTTTTCTTAATAATTATGTCTTAGATTCAGGTGAAAGTCATTTCTTTTGGGGCCCAGTGTGACAGAGAGGTCATTCTCTCAATGCTGGACAAAGCTGTTAACAAGGGCCACTGGTTGGTTTTTAACAACTGTCACCTGCTGGAACAATGGGATGATACAGTAGTAGCTCGACTCAGTCAGTTGATGTCCTCTTTCAGAGGTAGGTGGACCATATAGAATCAATTTAAGTTGTATTTCACTCATTATCAATTACAACTCATCTATCTACCTATCTGCCATCTTGTCTGCCTACCAACATGTTTCACAGAGGAGCTACGCCTGATTCACCCAAGCTTCCGATTGTGGTTCATAACGAAAGAATATGCATCACGCTCCATACCAGGTAGATCTATTACATTTCCATTATTGTTCTATCAAAGCCTTCCTTTCAAGGTCAGTCACCATAGCTTCAGTTCAAGGGACGAAGGAGTCTTTTCTTTTTCGCCACCACTACCACTGCCTAACAGATTACATTATAAACACTGCTCAGTATAGTGTCAGCCTAATCGCAACCCTCCACAAACAAAATAAATTATTACGCTCAGGCTGTAATAATGATATTAATTTTAATGATGATGGTTGTTGTTATTAAACAGCGGCAGTGCGACTGTGTGCCCTGCCTCTGGTCTGTGACTCTCCCTGGGATCTGAAGGAGGAGCTGAGTTGTTCCTTGCGACAGGTGGCGTCAGTCATACAGTGTCAATCACTGACGGGTGTCACAGCTGACAACATGGAGCTCCTCCTGCGCTGTGCCATCTTCCACTCTGTGTTACTGCAGAGACAGACCTATAAATACTTAGGCCAAGGGAGAATCTACGAATGGTGAGGCCATTGCCCTACTGTATACTGTAGTTATCTGTATATTTCCCTGTGATATCCATCATGAATGAAACTCAATACTGTATGACCTGAACTGATGTCTCTGTATTTTAAAGCCAAGGCACATTCTTCAAATGGTGGATTTTTCAGGATGGATTAAGAGTTTATGTTGTGCATGTGGGTTGTTTCTGTTTTGAAGGAGTCAGGAAGACCTTCTGGCTTTGATGGATGCACACATTTGGATTGGTAGTCTCTGCCATGACAAGACTAAGGCTTTGAAATATATAGCAGGTGAGGCAGCATTTACAGATAAAACTGTCCCTCTAAATCAGTTACTGTACGCTTTAATCTTGTTGTACTTTTCATTTGTAGTTAATCTAGTGCATGGCGGCCATGTACTAGACTCTGCAGATTTGAAGGCAGTGGGCAGCGTTGCAGAGACCTGCTTCAGTAGAGAATCACCTCTCTGGAGCAGTGGACCACACATCCTCTCGAATATTACCAGGATTCTCGGCCGCTTTGGTAACCAATAACTTTCTCATAGTACTGTATTGTGCTTAAGTAAACATCATACTAGCTAGCTGATGGCACAGTTAACTGGAGGAAATAGATCCTGGAAAGATCTTTTCTTCCCAGCAAACATTGGTTGGACGGAGACGTTGTGTCCCTGGCTACAAGTGGTACTGGTCGGATGCAAAATCTGCAACGCGATTATGAGGCAAACAGCTAGATGACGATGTTGTTTCCATGTCTGATCATGATCCGTTCACTCTTTTTTGTAAGCCAGGAAATATTGATCATATTACTGCCATGAAAAAAAGCAAATGCATGTATCTTTTGCATTTTTAAACAGACATTTTATTGACAATTTGGTTGTGAAATGGATATGATCAGACGGCCACACTGTGACGTCCACTCCATGTCCAAAGAGTAGTATTACATGATACCCATTTTTACAGATTTAAAATAGATGTTCATGCCCTTTATTTATATTTATATCTACATGTAAAATGTATTTCTGTCCCATTATTCTAAGCCTGTGGTGTTTGCAAGAGCCCAAAGCTGTCTTTGATCGGACATGAGAGAAGTAGCATTCAGGGCTTTAGTATAAACAGTAGATCGTAATACTAAATCCATGTACATAGAAAGTTGTGGTGTATGAATAGGCTTTCACCCAGAAGACCACAGTTTGAGTCCCATGTAGGTCAAACGTAGTTTATTATCCTGTTTCGACTTTGCTAGGGCACTTCAGAAGGAGGACCAGCTGACAGCCAGGTAATCTTGCGGACATTGGTACAGCTTTCATTTTGGAACTATTTTTGAGCCATAAAGGACGTCTTGATTGCACATTCAAACAATGGTCATTCAATGTCTCAATGTTTGCTGGGTTTACTCTTACATTTAAAACATTTATCTGAAGCCTGTATGTAGAACAAGTACTATAATTGCCACTTTAATGTAAGGCTACAGTTGTAAATCATTATTACAAACAACAAGCAGCAAGGAGTCCAAGCATTAGAGCCACAGTGGGTGTTTGTGTGTCAGAACAATGTATTGATTGTTACTATGTTTTATTTCCTCAGATTTGTCAGAACTACTGCAGATTTTGGAAGAGAGTCTTCAGGATTCAGAAAACATTAATGACCCCCGTGTGCTGGGCTTCAGTGCAGATGTGGCAGCTGAGATCATCAAGATCAATAGCCACAATCTGAACACACTCCTGCAGGCCTCCCAAACTCCTCTAGGAACAGTGAGGAGTTTCTACACACAGCTAAACCAGCCCGCTACATTGCCAGCTCATAGCCATGCTAGAGACAGACTGCAGGCTCTGAAGAGTTACCTCACACACAGGAGTGACAGCAGAGTTAGAAATGCAGGAGCTGTTTCTCGCAGTCACCTGTGTGACTTCCTCCAGGCTGAGTGGGATGATCTCATTGATTTGGTGTCTTCACTCCTCTCACAGCTCCAACAGCCCGTTCAATACAGCTCGCCAACCTTTGCGTCCCTCCTCGAGCTCACTGACTTGTCTCGCTTGGAGAGGAGAGCAGAGTTGCTCAGTGCTTATCTCTGGCACCACAACACTACAGATCCTCCCGGAGCATACCGACTATCTGCCTTCAGAAACGCCAGAGGCTTTCTGGTGACAGTGATGAGAGAGGCTGCTCAACTAAATCGCAAATATATCAGCGATGTAGCTCTGCATTTTCAGGTAAAGCATACAAATAATCAAATCATGCTGAAATGCTTTTTAAAAGTTAGAACCCAGTGGATGAAAATAGTTAATTCCCTGCTATTACTCCTGCAGGTCAATTACTCATATTGATCTCTTCATTACAGGTTCTGAGTGATAGCACTTACCCAGCCTCACTTCCCCTGGACGCTGTGTATTTGTGTGGCCTGGAACTGAGAGGGGCATCATGGGATACACAGCTAGGAGCCATACAGGACACAGTCTCTCCACAGCCATGCTCACTGCCCCTTATTTGTGTCACAGCTCAAGTCAGGAGCACAAAAGACACCTTCTCTTGTGAAAGTTCCCACTTAAACAATGGCAGCAATGTCAAGGTCACACATGCTTCTCCATCAACCGCCCCACAGCTACCACTCTATCACTGCCCACTCTATCTCGATGGAGAGCAGGAGAGTGGAAACTGGGGACTGGCAGATGTTAACATTATCACTACGCTTCCCCTTCAGGCCAAGCTAAATCCTGTGTTGTGTAGTTTGAGGAGGGCGAGGCTAGTGAGTATGCTCGGACTAAACCAACCTGGTTTTGTCAGCTGGGGTGCACCAGACTGATGCTCGGATAAAATGAGAAATCTTGTATTTATCATTAGGACTAGTGTTCATAAATATTTATGTGACTCTCTGTTGCTACATAACGCCTCTTTATACAATGTTTTGGATTGTGGTTTCTCATTAAAAACTTCAAGCAATGTCATAATGGTAATTTGTAGCATTTTGTTTAATCCACTTTATCCAACCAGCAACACTGTTAGGTGTGGCCAGAGGTGTTGCACCTGTAACCACACCCAACAGTGATGTCATGATGTACTGGTATACCTTGTAGTACACTTCTATATCAACTTGGTGTTCATTTGAAATCTGTGAAAATGTGTATGTTTATACACAATTATTTTGCACCCACATGTATGAACACACATAAAATGCCCTCAGATATATTTGCAGTTATCCTCAGGTCAGGGGTGATCAGTTCATCAGTGTTGGCATCTTGTATTATGACATTTTGAATGTTTGTGTAAACAGCTGTTTGGCCAGATTTGTGCAAATTATTTATTTAGTCTTAGCCACTCAGAACGCTTTACTTTACAGGCACCATCCACACACATCCATACACTGACGGCTAAGGCTACCATACAAGTTGCCATCTGCTCACCTGGGTATCTTGCCCAAAGACACTTTGACATGTAGACTGCAAGGGCAAGGAATTGAACCAATGACCTTAGGATTAGTAGATGACCGCTCTACCTCCTGAGCCACAGTAGTTGCTGGAGCATCTACTTTATTTAGTTTCAGCACTTTGCTTGTTTGCACAGCTGTTAAACAGTACAATACATATCACTACTCATTGCTTTAATGTGTAATTTTATGGTTTCACATTTGTTGGCAAAGATGTTTTCAATGCAATATTTGAGCAACACCAGTGTTTGATAGAAATGATGCACTGTATCAAAGAATATTTACAGCAGAAAACTGTTAAAAGGAGGTGTGAGCTTTGACATTTGCAAGTAACCAAATTCCTTCTCCCCTCCTCTAGGTAACATGGACAGACACCATTATGAAACTTTTGAGAAGTTTGGCAACAATACCTTCCTACTACACCTTGACAACGGCAGAGCGTGAGTATCTGTGGTGCGTCAGTGTGTGTGTGTGTGTGCTTATGTAAATTACTTTTACATAGTCTGGGGTTGTGACTGTGATGCAGCTTGACTGACTCATTGCAGATTTGGACGTCACTCCAAAGATGAGCCTTCGATCCTAGTTCCTCTAGAACAGTGTTGCAGGTAAAAACAAGAATATGATAACTCTGTAGTTATTTACTTTCTTGTCTTCAGTTAAATTCAGTTAGAGTAGTATTTAATTCAGCACAATAAGGTTCCTAGTTTCCTCTCCATTATTTCTTCCTGCCCTTATCATCCTGTCCTGTTCTTCTTTCTCCCCAACTCCTCTCTGTCATTTTGCTCTTTCTCTAGAATCCGGCGCTCCACTTGGCTCCGCCTGCGTCTACTGTCTTTGCCACCGTATCGTCTCAGTGATGTCATGAGGGAGTCGCTCTCCCATGATCCCCTTCACAGCGTAGCTCCATTGCTGTCAGAGCCCCACCTCACTGCTCTCGATCGCCGCCTGAAAACTGTGCTGGAGACTGTAAGTCGTTGCCAAAAGAGACATGGTGGTGATGATGAAGTCTTCTATGATGACATGGCCAACTTGAAGGACATGGTCACACCTGCTGGGTAGGGCTGTACCTCCTGTATGTTATTTCATCAATATGTATGATTACAGGTCACACTGATGAGAACAATGATGAGAAGCAACAATGGAAAGGACTGTCGGTCAAATATTTAAGGCAATTTTAAGACTTTTACAACACTTGCACCATTTCCTAGGAAGTATTGTGATTATTATAGTATTGAAGTATTGAAAATTCAGTATTGGAAAAACAAAAAAGGAAAACTTTCATTAACTTGAAAAGTTGGTGCTTTCAAATGTGATGACAACAAAACTGGTCTGTTACAGGTTAAATGTTTGTGCGATTTTTGACTATGTTTAAGATCCAGGTTAGTTTAGCTGCTGACGAAGAATTTTACTTTAGCTTTGATAGTCGTTTTCAATCAATTCATACTTTATTCTTTTGATCTTGGATATCCCAAATATATTGGTAAACATGAAAAATTCTCTTCCAAATAGAAAAACTTGAGTGTTAAAATTTGAATTTGTGATGTCATAGGGTATAAAGTATAGAGCTGCTCCACAGACAGTGAATTGGGAAAGATGATCTAAATGACACTGAGAGCATCCAGGAGAATGTTCTAAGTATACAGGGACATTTTCTGTTTCAGAACTGAAAACAATACAGTACAATTAAGCTCTTTTGGGTATAAAAAAGAGAACAAACATTCTGTGGATCCACAAAATCTGGCTTCTATTCATTGTCATTGCAGCTTCAGACTGTATACTTGATGACATCACAAGTATGAGACTTTACTTCTCTGGTTTCTGTCTTTGAGGGAGAGCAGCTCATGTTCATACATATTGATTAAACTTTCCTAGAGCATGAAATAATATACCAGAATTCTCAATTTAGGTGGTGTTCCCCTGACTGCTCTGTTGTAAGGGAAATGTTTTCAGTAAAATTAACATTTTTGCCAATCCTGCTGTTTAGTGGTTTTTTTTAATGCAAATGAACAGCCCTATACACAGTATACAGCATAACTAGGTATTATCCTCATGATTCCTTTGTCCTTTTAATATTTAAAAGAATTTAATGCCATCTAGTGGTGACATTGCAGATTGCAATGAACTGAATACCCCTCCCCCCACCTCTTTGCCTGATTTCAGACAGAATTGTCAACTTGTTACACACCGTTTCCATCATTAGTCTAATATTGCCTCCACTCTGATTGATTGCCATGGGGGAGGGGGATTTGATTTGACCTAACCAGTCACTAGAGACCAATGTACACCCTTAAAGCTCACAGCATTTTAAGTCGAAACTGATGCATAGCCATTCCCACGTACTGGTTTTAAGGGTGAAGTGAAGAAAAAACAAACTACGATGTAGGGCGATATTGAGAACGTGTTGATTTACAATGGCCTCAATAGCAGCGTCTATCTTGTCTACAGTGTTGGCCATTGTTATTACTCCTCACTGGTTCCAGCATACAGCCTTATAATGGTGTTAGTGCCCCTGTGGTGCTCATTAGATCAATTTCTTTTTTCAACCAAGAAAAGGTCATGATGCCAGACTAATCAGCCAACTTGGTGGACTGACCAGGTTCAAAGATCTGGCAACTTACCCCTCCTTTTCCAAGTGTGGAGGAGAACCTACGGTGCCCTTCACTTCATTGAAAAACACTAAAGGCCCTCTCTAGAGCCAGTGTTAAGATGCCTGCTGCAGAGGAATAATGTTAAGAGCTTCTAGTGGAGTGGACGGAGTAGTGAGGTTCAACTATAAAGTACAAAACATCAGAAGATCCCTCTAAATATTGAATTGCACCTTGTTATTCTTTTATACATATGTGAGTTGTTTCAATACTTCAACTTGCCTCTCCTCTTGGCAACTGGATTCAATATGTTGGTCTGTTGATGGACAGAGAAGGTGATCAGTATACAGAATATATTGTACCTCATAGATGTTTAATATGTAAGTCCTATGAAGCAGATTTATCTGTATTTCTTATTGATGGTATCTTTGTATCTCACAGTAAATGCGTACTTAATACGTAACTTTTTAAAGGCAGTAAGTTGTTTCACCAGAGTTGAGGTCCTCCCTTAGGTGTGAGTCTACGTCACAGCTAATTGGGCAGCTGGCTGTCCTCCTCCTCCTTTTCTTTCAGGGCTTCAATCAATAATTTACCTGGCCCGCTCATATCGATGGCACCTACTCCCTTTTCTCTTCCCCTCACTCGTTTGCTCGCTCTTTCCACGAAAACTGTTGCTGACGAGGGGGTAAAAGAGCTCGTTAACGGATGACAGAAAAAGGGAGAGAGGGAGAAAAGCACTATCCTTCTATCAGATAGGTACAGTGGGACTGCAGTCAAGGTGACTTTAACTGCCTTAAGACGCCGATACACAAAGGACAAAAAAACGCCTGAAGAAACTTCAGAAGTTTGAATGGGAATACAGACTCTTTACAGAAGTTTGTTCTGTCTCTGACGTTCATTTTTTTTTTAGGCATTTTCTTTCTTTTAAATTCTTATCGTCTTTGAAATTGGTCACTATGTCTGGAGCCACCAGTGACCAGCTGCATAGATCAACTTTATCTGTGTATTTGGTGAGTATGTATTGTCTCTTTGTTCTCTACCTTTAGTTCCTGTTAATAAAAGTGGGCTTTAATGTGGTATTTTCAAATGTAAGGGGAAAACTATGATGTATATTTAAACTTGGCCTGGCTGGAGTGACTTAGGTGAGTATTTATCAGATTTAAAATTCCAGTGTGTTTAGTGACAGCTGAAGTAACCACTGTTTCTTTGGGTGTGTTGGTTTGTGTGTCTCTTTATGTTTGTGTGTCTGTGTATGTGTTATTGTAGAATCTGATGGAGCATTTCAATCCTGGTCTCCAGAAGCTTGTTGCTTTAGGAAACAGCTATGTCAAAGCTTTTCAAGGTGAGTGGGTTTGTGAGTGACTGATGACTAGATGTGCGGGAGATTGAATGTGTGTTTGTGTTTGTGTGCTTTCATGCATGAGACAGACAGAGAGACATTTTCTAATAGTTATTTTTATTATTTACATTTACACTTTTCATTTTTAATAACCAATTTATGCACATAAATAACCAACATTTTTTCTTTCTTTTGGGTTTTCATGTTTTTCAAGAAGAGATATGTCATGCTTTTTATGTTTGATAAACAATAGTGTCTTGTTATCTCACATGAGGAGGAACAAATGTTTGACATGACAGAAATAAATGCAACTATATTAAATGTTTGACATACACAGTACAGTTTATATAGTGTTTGTAAAGAACCTAACATATCCTCATACAATGGTTTGTATAATGTCCTATAAATTATGTAATAAGGTAAAGTTATGGAGGATAGGTTTCGGCAAGTAAAGTTACTGTGGTTAGACTAAGGAAAAGAAACATGGTGATGATGTACCCTAAAATGACTCAGAGTTCAAATGGTCAGGTACGCCAGTCTCCTGGGGAAAATCCTGGGGGAAAATCCTGCGTTTTGTAACTGATCCACCACCCCAACCTGCCTCCTAACTAGACTGCTCGGGACTGCTCACCTCATTACTCCCATCAGCCCATTGTGGATTATACACGAATTGCTGACTCATTATTATGTGGGATATGTACAACTTTTCCCAACAGGCAGGAGTCACTGGGCTTGTACGGGGGTTTATACTTATAGTTTATAAAAAACAATACATAGAAAATAAACATGAAGCAGAATTTAAAGCTGCTTTCCTCAAAACATGAGGTACCACAATTTAGAAAAAGGTCCTGGCCTTTTGTTTGCCCATTGTACTGTCTGACCTCAGTAATTCTTTCTGTCTGTGCTTCTCCAATCTTTAGCCTGTTTGTTGTGCTGGTAATTGGGTGAGCACCATGTATCATTAATGTACCTCTCTGCCTGATAAAAAAAGGAACAGGCCGTCAGTCACAGTGCAACAAGGCAGCGTGGTAAATTTATACCCACTGGCATGGGGCTATTCCTAGACCAAAATCACATATCACATATCAGCAGCACTGCGGGGTTATGTTTATAACGACTAAAGGCAGAATTTATTGATCCAGTTAAGAGCAGTTTAACTCGCTGTGATGTTACTCCAAAGCTTATAAGTTTATAATGTTAAGTTTTTGAAAATCTTGTAGTTTATTGTGTATTTGTGTATTTGTGTGTGTGTGCTCTGCAGCCTTAGCTGTTTGCAGTGAGGCCTACTTCAGCGCTGTGGCTAAGATGGGCGACCAGGCCCTTCACACGCTTTCATCTCGCTCTCTTGGTAAGTGTGTGTATCTGTGAGTGTGTGTGTGTTTTTATGCATGATTGATTACTCAATCTCTCCATAACAGGTTTCACCCTTAATTTATTGCATTCATTACAGAGACATAATTGTCCTCTGGAGATGGCTAAGTGCTCTATCAAGTTAATGTCAAGCCTGTTCATACTGACGCATCCCAGACTGTAAAATACCACACACCCTCAGTAACCTTAAAACTGCATCCTTATACTGCTCTTTCTCATCCTCTCTTGTCTCTGTATGTGTGCTCATGTGTGTAGTTGTGTGTGTGCATGTCCTGAGTGCATGCATGAGTGCATATTTTCCACAAGCTTCACTTTCACTCCGACCCAGGGGATGTGCGATACTGTAGCATTGTTAGTGGTAATTAGCATAATGCTAACTCATCCCCCATTGAGAGTGTGTGGGCTCGTGCATCAGTGCTAGCACAGCGTGACACACGTGGTTCTGCTGGGTCGGCTAACTGAGAAGGTCAGGGAGCCACAGCGTGACTATGGGCCCTATTGAGTGACAGCCTCTAAATTATAAATGGGGACAGTCTTTCAGCTGCACTCAGTTCATTAGCTCAACCACAATCCATGACAATAGACAACACCAGAGGCACCCATAACATACAGGGCTTGGCTAGCTTTCCACCATCTTAGCATGATGACTTGAGCAGTGTTGAATTGTGTTAAAGTCATATATCAAATGACTGAAATTCCCGCTAGAGTATTGTGCCTTTCTTTCATAATGAACATTAACACAAAATGAGTGATAGCAGTAGATCAGTAGTAAGTCAAAATGTCTCTGGATCTCCTGTATTCTAGAAAAGGAGGATTTCACATGTTCTGTCTTTAAATGGCTGTGTTTTTGGTCGTTAGGGAAATTCCTGGAAAAGTAATGACGTTAGAAAAACAGTTTTCCAGGCCTGGAAATGGTTTGCAATTAACAGAATGTTTTTGAAAAGTTTGGAATATATATTGTTTTGTCTATTGTTTAAAATATGTTCCTATAAATATTAAAATGTGTCTAACATCATGCGAAATATTTTCCCTTTATTGTTAATTTAAAATCTAGTGCTGCACTGCATTACAGTTGAAACGTGATGGCGATCAACCTGAACTTATTAAGTTAACACCTAGGATTAGGTTTTAGGCAAGGTTGCAAAACAAATGTCACACATGTCCATGAAACAAACTTTTTTAATAGCCTTTATTTTAGGATTTTCAATATAAACAAACGCTTAGTATGTCATCTTGATAACTCAGCCAAAGGTAAGGCACTCGTGGCACCTAGGACAGCAACCAGTGGGTTAGGTTCCCAGTTCTTCTCAAAGGCTTTGAGAAACATTCAAATATACAAAGTTTTGTTAAATACAAAATAAATGCACACAGCCTTGTCAAAATTATAATCTGAACATGTGTCAAACTGCATTGACATCTGCAGGATCTTTCATTTTCTATCCCTCAAAAACAGGTGCAACCTTGACATTTTGTAGTAAGTAAAGTACTATGCTCTGGTCTATTAGCATATACAGCTAGTCGTCTAACGAGCGAGTAAAGTTAGCAAGCTCTAGAAGTTTGCTACTTTGCAAATGCATGGAAGTGCGTGTTTAATTATGTATGGCTGTATTACTATATAGTCCCAACAGCTAAATAAAGTCGTGGAAGTGGGGTGAAATATTATGGAAAAGTTTTGAAAATTCACTGGTTAAAATGTATGGGAACCCTGGTACTTGCACCCAAAGAAGATTTTGTTGCAAGTATATAAAACATATGAAATACATTATGATATAACGAACAATATAACAGTATGATATGGTGATGGTCAGTCAAGTCTCTGATTTCTCTTTCTGTTTGTTTAAAACAGGGGATGTTCTGATCCAAATATCAGAAACACAGAGAAGACTCACCGCAGAAATGGAAGGAGTGGTCAGTGCAAGCATTCAGTCAATACTCATGTTATTCAAACCAAAACACTGGATCCCAGCAGTCTCAGAAAAGCTGGCTAAATCTTTTAAGTGTCTTGAAAAGTTTTTACTGAAAGTGCAAATATCTCGAACTATTCCGTAGTAATGGTAGTGATCAGGTCATATGTGAATAAATAATAACCACAGTTAGTGAAATGGCATCTTCCTTAAAAAGGTGGTGATTTTATTAAATCCATTTGATTTTATGATAAGTGAGTAATGTCCTTTGTTAATGAAGAAAGTTTGTGCAGAGTGCTGACTTGTTACAAACTGGTGGACCACAGTTGAGCTCTACAGAAAGCTCTCAGGAAACGAGTTCCTGCTTGCATTTCACTGCTTGTTTAAAATTCATAGCGCCACTCGAACCCTTACGCTTGATTGCCGTGGCTTTCAGTGATGTGAATAAGCAAAACATGGCCTCTGATTAAAAAGTTGGCCTGAGGATGGATGACATTTGCATATAGATTTAGTCACACAAAACAATCTACTGTTTGAACAAGGGGGAAGTTTCCATAATGACTTGGCTGCATCACTGCAACATTGTTGTTCTTTCTGTTGCAGTTTCGATGGTTCCAGGTAGAGGTGTTGCAAGCAATGGAGAAGAATGTTAAGTTGGATGAGGAGTACATTGAGGTGAGTTCACTGAGGGGGAACGTGTTTGTATATCTACTCCTCTGAGGGCTGGGTTGTGTTGAGGAGAATTTTGGGGAACTTACTGGACTAGGAGTGTAGTTTATGGAAACAATGTGTCAGCTATTCTCTTATTATATTCAGTGGGAGGTCTGCATTGCAATCATTTGTGGGTTCATTGTCGAAATTTATAAATGCTTGTTAAGTTGTTGACTAAATAGAAAGAGAAAATTCTGAGCAAGATATTCGTTAGTACGGTTTTTGCAAATAAATGCTTAGTGGACTAAATCAATTTTAGGACTGTAGTTTATTCCTATTTTATGGCTCAACAAATGTAAGCTACATGTGTGTATAGTTTACTTAGGAGTTCGCATTTGTTGCAGTTCTCCTAATGATCTGAAATGTACCTACATTTTTGGTAGTCTTGATATGTAATTAATATTTGCATATCCTCCAATAAGACAAGTGAACACTGTAGTTGACCAATAACTTTACTTTTTGGTAATGAGTTGCAGACAGTTTTTTACTGCTTTGTAAGAACATCTTACATGCATCTGGTCACTTTAGCCACATTTATTGCATTTCTAATTGCATAAACCTCTTTCTGAGAACTTTCAGTACCCATCTGAGTCTGAATTCATCTGTGAGGTTAAGTCAGTCAAGACCACAATCAGCTGAGAGGTAGTTAGTCTCAGGAAAACTTTTCATTATCACATCAGAGCTTCTCAAATCAAACTGTTTCCTGTACTTCAGGGTAGTCGCAGAGTGTATGAGCTGGAGGTGAGGAACCAGGCAGAGGCTTTGGAGAAACAGCTCAGACGAGGAGCCTACAGGGACTCTCTGGTACTTACACAAACATACACACACATACATAAACATGATCTAAGATGGTGGTGCGCACAGACACAGCAGTCTGGTGCTCTCCAACTGTTAGCAGTTTTACACCTATACTAACACTAAAAGAAGGCCCAGCGGTGCCTGAAGGCCCAGCGGTGCCTGAAGGCCCAGCGGTGCCTGTTTTTTCATGTGGACTCTGAGGCGCAACAGACTCCCTCAAACACTGTTGATCAGCTTCTGCTGCTTCACCATTGATAGTATCCTGACGCACTGCTGTACAGTCTGGTACTCTAGGTGTGCCACTGCAGACAGGAAGAACTTGCAGCGGATAATTAAAACGGCTCAATGGATCGCCGACTCCCCACTTCCAAAACTGACAGTCACCTGAGCTGTTTCTACAAACAGGCATCTAACAACAGGGCAGGCCCCTCACATTTTGAGTACCTCCTGTTTTTCACTCTCCCCTCAGGCAGGCTCAGAATCATACACAGACGAACCAAGAGGCCAAAAAAATTTTTTTTGCCGAGAGCAGTCGACAGGCTGCTGAACCCATCATCCCCCCTCTCCTCCTTCTGTTTACTTATCTACCTATCCATCCATCCATCCATCCAAAATCTCTTACAGTAGTATTACGATGACCTTAATTGGCTTAAATGACGACATGTCCAGCTTGGGATTGTTAATTATCTGATTAGGCAAAAGCTAGCCATCACAATTTTTATGTAACGTTAGGTTTTAACATTGTTTAATGGAGCCTAAAATTAGCTAGTTGTTTTTCCAAATTCAACTTGTCTAACGAAGACATTAGCACTCTGAGACTACTCTGTTTAACTTTGCTAACATTACCATTATGCAGGCGATGACAACATAAGTTAAGCTCAGCCAAAGTGCCAACTAACTAAACATTAACACCATCCCCTGATGGTTTGCATTTTCTTTATGCTAAGATAATATTAGTAAGGCTAATACATGTCTTAATCTTGATATAATTAAACAGTTTGCTTTTAGAATTGTTATGAAACATGAGATTAATCCACGAGACAACGGTGTACATTAAGATAAAATGAACCTATGTTACTTGTGATGTATTTAAACTGAACACTTGTTACAGTTGCCTAATTATGTCGCTTGAGAAGGGGGCAAATGCCATTATCCCTGAAAAATAACTGCTGAATTGAAATTAACTTTTAGTTTTTCTATTAGTTGCCGTGGTTCTGAAATACATAAATAAATGACATATCTAAGGCCTGTCTTATAACTGACCAAACAGCAGTTGCAAAGAATAAATACCACATAAATCATAAATTTTTCCGAGCTAACACCTCCACCTTTTTCATCCCTGATGGGTACATCAACATCCACACAGTCCAGCAATACTTCTTCACAATTATGTCATTTCTAATGTGTGTGTGTGTGTGTGTGTGCTTCTCTGTGTGTGTTTTTAGGAGAATAGTGAGTACATGCTGTACCTGAGGCAGAGCCAGCAGGAGATCCAGAAGGAGGAGGAGAGGAGGTATCGCTTCTTGGCTGAGAAACACTGTGGCCTCACTCAGTCACTGCTCTTCCTTATAAACAAGGTGTACACACACAGGAGACACTGGGCTGCACGGCATTTTTATTCCACCCACGTGGTAGCATGTTAATTGCTTGATTATATGAAATGCACGTATCAGTGTCCGTTGGCTCATTTACAGAAGCGTTTCTGTTCATTTTGTTGCTGCCTGAGATTTAATGAGGTGCTCACCTTTCATCTGTTTTCAGACCGGTGCTTCTCTCCAGCAGAAGGCAGATGGATGGAAGGAGAAGGTGAACGAGACCAGAGGGTCCAGACCTCGAACTCCCACCCATTTGGATCAAGATGCGCAGGTACCAAGGTGTTATGTGGTTTAGTCAATTATTTTGATCCAACGTGAACATTATACTCAGTTAATTGGCATTCCAAGCACCAGACAGGGTGAAAAGAAGCTGTACTGACTCGGGATGCTGCACCAGTGTCTGTGTATAGCCTTAGTAACATGGTTTATGTAAACCTTCACACCCTGTGCTCTGTGGAAACTACCATTAATGATCAAATAAGGGCCAGGGCCTTTGTTATGATCAACTGAAGAGAGAATGGCACTTTATTTTATCTGCTCTGGCACTTGCCTTCAGTGGTTCAGAGTCCTTAACTTTTCACTGCATTGAAAATTTTTTATTGTACATTCATTGGCCACTTGATAAAATGCACCTGTAAAATCCCAATGCCATCCAGTACGATGGCTCAGCCTTTCTTTCTTTACTGAGATAATAATGTTCAGGTTTGACTCTAAATCATCTGCATGACGTGTTGAATTTATGGGAAAGGGTCACCATTATTTACTCTGTGACTTATAAAAATGCCTCAGTGTGGCCCTGCACAGATGCTCCAACTAAGGGTGTTTTCACATAAAGTCCTTTCTAAACAAACCAAACTCAGTCCCCTTAAAGTGCACCTTTTTTTTTTTACTTTGATGTGGCACTGCAGTGCGGTTATAAGACCCCTCACTTTCAGATGAACTTATAATTGGAGGAAAACCTTAGTGTTTCTGTGCTGTAGACTGTTAGACTACATCCCACATCTTGAGACGTGCGGTATCACTGGGGACCAATCTACTTCTCGTCCTGTTCCTTTGCAAGCATTACAGGCCAATGTGATTGCGTCTGTTTTTTCAAGCGTCCCAGTGCAATAGCATGTGATCTAGAGCGCTAAACACAATGGCAAAGAGCAAAGCAAACCTGGAACACTTTGTGTTCACAATGCACAGGTCAAGCAAACCGCAATGTGGACTTGAAGCGCTTCAGAGGGGAATGAGTTCTCTTGGTGTGCTCACAAATACTTAAAAAATGGTGAGTCACCGCTCTGTTTGTTTAGAGGGCTGAAAAGGACCGAGTGTGAAAACACCCTCAATCCAGCTTCTTTATGTTCTATCCACTGCAGTAAAAAAGTGTGCTAAATCTGTAATTAAAATAGAAATGCAGTTTATTTCCCTGTGTATGTTGTGTCTTACCAGTTGAGAGGTTCAGTGAGCTCCCTGCTGCAAACAGTAGCCAGAGATGAAGACATGTCCTGGGCCAGGAGGGAGCAGCAGGCGCTGGGCAGAGTGCCCTCTAGAGGTGGGAGGGAGGACTGTACTTCATGGACGCCATCGTTAATAAATATGAGACAATGTTTGAAGTCACGCAGCAGCAGTATTTATCTCTCCAGCATTAGATTAATTACACAACCAAAAAATAATGTTTTGTACATTAGCAGTGTGTAAATTAACACAATAGAGTTTGTACATTAAAGTTTGAGTTAATTAGTTATCCTTTTATTTTTGCCTATGCATTAATTCATGCAAAATAGTGGTGTGTCAAGCATGAGCCAGGAAAGTTTTTCCTGTTTTATGTCTAACTCTCTCTGTTACGCTCTCTGTTCATCCTCTACTCGCTCTACAGCGCCGTCCCCCCTGCCCAGCCGCTCTCGCTCTAGCTCAGTTGGGGAATCTCTGGGTCTTGGTGGAGGGAAAGCCATGAGAGCCCTGGTATCTCATCCCTCCTCATCCAACCCAAAGCTTCTGCCTTTCAACAGGGGAGAGACTGTCACCGTACTCGTCCAAGAGCCACGCAACGGCTGGCTGTATGGGCGCACTGACAGCAGCCTGCGGTGGGTAGCTGAGATAGAAGATGTATGCATGCAGGTGAAGGAGCCATAGAATAGTTTACATGAGAGTCTGTGAGTTTTATCAACCAGAAGAAATTGCAACTGCTCGAGCACCGTCGTTGCTACTTATCCTTCCCACTCCTCCTTGTATCATATAAACTGAAATTACATTGTCACGAGAGAGATGAGATCGCAAGCCAATTATTCAGGATACAAAAGAGAAGTGAATGAAAATGATAACAATACTGTCATTTGTTCCTTTATCATCAGAGCAAAATGTCTCACAGTGCTCATTAGTCACAAGTATAGGAAGTAGGTTGATAGCCTTGGAGCATGAAGAATAGGCCGAGAGTTTTGAAAAGAGAAATCTCAGCAACTTACTGTAGAAGAGTTGAGTCATGGTTATTGATCGGCAACTCAACAAAGCAACACAGAGGAGCAATTGTCATTTTGTGTGATAAAATGGTAAAGCTATTCACTTTGAACATCAATAAATTATAAGATGAAATCTAAATGGTGCTCTGTGTAGGTTTCCATTTGACAAGAGAACAAAGAGCTCTGTATAACAAGAGTTTGATAAAGTAGAGCAGAAAAATAGTGTGAAAGCTGACTTTTATGTTTACAGACACTCTAAACTTGTACATTGATTTCACATCTAAAAAACTATGTGTATGTATTTTCTGATAGACTGTTTGACTGCACATACTCCTGGTAAAGGGACAAGAGAGTTGATGAAGTTTGTTTTTTCCTCATCTGTATCTGTCTCATCTCCTCCAGTCAGGGCTGGTTCCCTGCTGCTTATGTGGCCCCTGTTGAAGATTTCTCCAACACTTTAGCAACAAGGTAGGAATCACTTACCCGCTAGCTCAGAGTTAAAACATCGCTTTTAATCGCTTTTGCAAAATGACGAGGGCAATGGCCAGTTAATAAACAAACTTTAATAATATTTGTCAGTATTATAAATGAATTGCTTGTTAGCAGCCTTACAATGTTTGCTCTGCTGGGGTATCCAGGGATCCTTCCTGGGCCCGATTTGATGCTATCATGGACCGGATTTGGCCCAGGGTCTACACTGTCTATTAATAAACTTAAGCCTGAACACCAATAGAAAAGACTGTTGTCTTACAGCGATTACACAACAGAATGACTACTTACCTACAATGCATTAGTAGTTGGCTGCTCTGTAAGACGTAATATATACCAAAATATTCCAGGTCACTCTCCTGCTATGAATCACTTAAAGTTCCTATATTTGTGCATTTTACCTTTCAGTGGTGGTTCTGTAAGAAGCCACAGTATGAACAATCTGCTGGACCCTACTGACACCTACACTGACCAGTCAGAGAGCAAGAACTACGGTGATGTCCCGCCGCCAGCCACACCCAACCGCAGAGCCTCTGTAGACTTCCGGCCGATCTCTCCTCTCCCTGAGAAGAAGCTGGAGTCGGCCTTGGAGACAAAGCAAAGTCAAACGAAGAGCTACAACGAACACCCACCTCCACCTCCTCCCCCACCGCCTCCTCCTCTCTCAAGTCAGAACCTTCGAAGGGGCTCCGTAGATTTTCGACCAATCTCTCCCCTCCCCGAGAGGAAGGGTGAATCAGCATCTGATGTCCAGGTACCTTCTGAAAAGAATTCACTTTCAAAGGATGACAACATTTTTTTTTCGTGTCCATATAAACCACGATACAGTTATCCGACTTCACTTGTTTTGTGCAATCCTCTCTTTTCGTAGGCATTATCGCCCCACGGGCCGCCTGAAAACCCGCTGTTTCCCAGGTAATTTTCAGAGTGTATAGGTTTACAGGAAAATGTTTCCCTGGATTCAGTGTCTAATGAATTCCATTACCTTTTTAAATAATTTATTCAGGATTATCTATTTGCTAGTCAGTGTTGTGTCTGGGATATAATTTGTCTGAAGTGATTCTAATGAAACACAGTGACTTGATTCCACACGAGTATGCATGATCATGTACCAGGAACATTAGGAGTATTAGATCTGTGCTTGTAGCAGTTGTCTGGGTTTCAACAGACACTTTAGGTATTAGTTTATGTGCTGTTTCAAAAGATTTTCCACATCAATAAGAAAACTGTTGAGCAGAAAGAAATGAGAATATTTTTTGATATGAAAAATAATCAAATCATAGACCTTAGATATTGGAAGATGCACAAATCCAAAAGGCTCATGTTTAAATTGCAGGTACATGTATTTTGTAGATGCACATTAGTTACACACATTACCTCTGCAGCTTGCTCACTAGCACGCTCTCTATCCACAGTCAAAATTTTCCATCTTCTGGCTGAGGTCTGGTGTTAGTTTCCCAACCTGGAGTGTTCGCGCGCGTTGAGGTCTGGTGTTAGTTTCCCAACCTGGAGTGTTCGCGCGCGTGTGTGTGTGTGTGTGTGTGTGTATGTGGTTTATTTGTGTTGGCGGAGAGCAGTTGAGCGTGTGAGGTATTGTGTAACATTGTTCGTCATCCTCTTGTTTCAGAGGCACAAACCCATTCGCCACTGTAAAGCTTCGCCCCACGACGACCAATGACAGATCCGCTCCACAGATCCACTGAGCCGTCAGCACTCTTGCAGGCTGGGTTTGTAACCGAGGCTGGCAGATCAGGTTGTGGGGGCAGGATGCACAATTTTTTTGTTTCAGGAGAATGTAATGGCATCTCTGAAGTGTGAAGGCCTTGAGCCAGAGAGGCAGAGGAAGGTTTGGTGATTTTTTTTTTGTACAGTGTTAGATAAGATGAGGTTTTTCTTGTACCAAAAGCAAAAGTTATACATCTTAGTAGTTTAATATCAAACAACCGTACAATTTTGAAGTTGTTGTTTTATCAACTCTGTGTACAGTACTTATGTTTTTATGTAGATAGATCTGTTTGTCTGTTACAGTAAAAATGTTCTTGACAATTTTGGAAATATGCTTACCCGCTAGCTCAGAGTTAAAACATCGATATCACTCATATATCTGCCTGCTAAATATAAAACCACAGCCAGCAGCTGGGTAGCTAAACATTAAGAGTGTAAACTGGAGGAAACGGCTAAAAATCAGCCTACCAGCATATTTTGTGTTTATACTTGTGGATAGTTATCCAACGCTAAGCTGAGCTACCTGGCTGCTGGCTCGAGCAACATATTTAGCAACAGACATGAGAGTGGTATTGATCTTGTCATCTGAATCTGTGCAAGAAAAGCAATTAACTGTATTTCCCAAAATGTTAATCTTTTCCTTGAACTAGTTTTTTTTCTGAAACTTTAATTTGTCTCGCTCTCATGCTATGTATTTCAAAGCAAATGTAAATTGCAAATGTGTCCGAATCAGAATATTTTGTTCATGTGATCAGTGTTGTGCTGTACATTGAATGTGCTCACATTTTGGTGAACAGAATGCATCATTTTGCAACTTATGAACTTGAGTGTGAGCTTTGTTCACTCTCACGGCAGTTTACAATGCTTGTTTTATAGCACCTGAGGATTTACGTTACCCTGTTTGCTGACAACTCACATGGCTAGTGCTAATAATGCTTCGGACATGCATAGCGCAGTTGCCAGTACTTCCAACGGAAAACATCCCACATTTATATGCCAATTATGTCTGCAAAAACAAATCTGAATGTCAGCCGTGTTGGCAACAAATTTGAAACCACACATTGAGTTGAAGCATTCGACCAGTCTTGGGAAGTATATACCAGTGAATGATGATCACAAGATTTTATGTTATTTAAAAGAACGAAAGACATGACCTGAAACTAGTCTGTTCTTTTGGTCTGTGAACTAATCTGTGTGAACTGAACTTTAAGCTAGCTCTTGTTAAGTGTGAACGTGCGCAACACTGAATATGATACAGATCTGATTTCACAGATCTGAACATCCTTTTTAAATCTGACTTGGGTTATTTTTGTAATTTATCCTAAATACAGTATGATACATATCAGATCTATATCTATCTATGATAACTTAGGCCACAGCTTCTCACCTATGATTGTAAATTTGTAATCCTCTTAACTACCCTGTGATTGACATGTTTTGCAATGTTATGTTTTGTGAGTTTAAAGTTTTGTGTCCACTGTGAGTAACAATAAGTAAAGAGACAGTTATTACTCAAGTTTTTTATTATCATTTCTTACTCATATCTTTTCTGTCTTCACAGCTCTCCTTATATATCATTTTATTCACTACATCATCTGATTGGAGGCAGGGAGTGTGGAGGAGGAGGGGATAGAGGAGAGGAGGTGAGGTGAAGGAAGGTGGATGAGGAAGAGGAGTGGGAGGAAAGTGCACTGATATGTGAACATCTAGAAGTAAAATCAATCAGACAAAATGCACAACCTGAAATACACAAAGGAAGGAAATTAAGATTTAAGAAGTCTTTATAACATCTACACCATCTACAGCACTAAAGTACCACCACCTGTTTTAGACCACAAACTATCTTCATGAAATCATTATGAATGATTCAGAAACCCATACAGCATGTGCGATTAAATATATATAAAAAATGAAAAGATGAAACTGGTGCCTGTTATGCCTGTATGTTTCTCCTCATGGTAACGCCCTGTTGGCCTGCCTCTGCAGTAGTTTGTAGAGAGCAGGCCTGGTCTGACTCCATGTGTGGGGTCCCGACGAAGGTGAGAGGAGTTTGAAGGTGGCAGTTACAAAATATGAATGCAGGGACAAAGAGGAGGAGGAAGAAGAAGGGGGGTGTTCATCTATCCCCTACTCATGCACCATGGCCTCAAACTCTGGAAAAAAAGAAAACACTTGCATAAGTGATGAGATAAGCTCTACTGACCTACATCTTAACGGATAAGACTGGGTCGGATTTCTCACTGAGGCAGGATGTGAAGCGCGACAGTAACCCACCTTTAGCCTCCATGCTAACTTGTACACTTGTCAATCTCTACCTCCTCTACCTTCTACGCTTTTATATTTTATAATAAACTTTAGAATACTTCACAGTGTTCCTCTGTTTTCTCACCATCAATGCCGATCTTGCCGTCTCCATCTTTGTCTGCGGCTTTGAGGAATGCTGATGTCTCAGAGTCGGTCAGATCTCTGCCCTCCGCGGAAAAGCCCTTCAGTACAAACCTGAGGAAAGTACAGAATGTAGCAGAAAAGTAGAACTATTAATGAACAATTACAACCATTGGGAAGGCAGCTTTCTTTTTGTGTAAGCCAAGAAAAAATGTTGGCATTGTACATTTCTGCAAACCACAGATATATTAGGGGCATAGTCCCGGCAGGAAAAGCAGCAATGTGTTGGTTAAAAAAAAAAAAACAACTGCTTTTTGTGGCACTATCCTCGCTGACAGGTGGCTATAAAACACCCACGTCTGAAGCCTAAAAAGCCGATAAAAACACAGTGACAGGTCACTATAAAACACCCACGTCTGGAGTCTAAAAAGCCGATAGAAACATAGTGAGGGGTCGCTATAAAACACCCACGTCTGGAGTCTAAAAAGCTGATAGAAACACAGTGACGGGTCACTATAAAACACCCATGTCTGGAGCCTAAAAAGCTGATAGAAACACAGTGACAGGTCGCTATAAAACATCTACATTTGGAATCTAAAAAGCCAATGGAAACACCCTGATGGGTCGCTACAAAACACCCATATTTGGAGTCTCAAAAGCTGATGAAAACACAGTGACAGGTTGCTACAAAACATTTACATTTGGAGTCTAAAAAGCCAGTGGAAACACACAGATAGGTAGCTACAAAACACCCATGTTTAGAGCTTAAATGGCAGATAGAAACACACCGGGTGGTCGCTGCAAAACACCCACGTCTGGAGTCTCAAAAGCCGATGAAAACACAGTGACAGGTCACTACAAAACACCTACGTTTAGAGTCTACAGAGCCATTAGTCTAAACACGGCCATGACTCGCTGAAACACGACTGGTTTTGTTGGTCTTTAATAGCGGCCTGCAGCTTGGGATGCATCATGCTTAGGGTACACACCATTCACCATCTCCTCCCCCTTCTGATGACAAAGTCAGCTTTAAAAATGTTGATGTGTGCAAATGTAACATCTTCATGGTTTCCAGAAATATACAATGCCAACATTTTTGTCTTGCGACTGGGCTGTTTTGTGTATCATGTGTTATTGTGTCTGTGTGACTTTCTCACTTGAGCTCCTCCTCTTCTATGAAGCCACTACCGTCCACATCCAGAACCTTGAAGACCTTCTTGACGTTTTCAGCTGACATGGCCCTCATTCCCACCATTTCAAAGAACTTTTTAGGGTCAAATGTTTCTGCTACAAAAGGCAAGACAGAAGGTAGAGACTGAACATCTAACAGCTCTTAAAATTCCACTTTTACATTAACCAGTTTGAAATATTTTGCAAACACACAGAGCCAGTCGTCTAGATACTGGTTTGAAAAGATAAAAATGTGTGTGCATTTGTCAGTATCCAAAGCTAACTTCTTGAACTTTGTAGGCCTGTTTCTGCTGAGAATACCATGTCGGCTCCACGACTGTTACAGACCTGCAAAGGCTTCAAGAGCTTTCTTGATCTCCTCAGCTTTCAACAGATCTGTCATCGACATTTTGTCAACTGGAGAGAGGGACAGAGAGATAAAGAGAAAGAGAGGGACAGTGAGCACATAACAGGTGAGAAATAAAAGAACAATTTTTCAAAGGGTTAACTGCAGACATCCGCCAAAATGGGAGCTCAAGAGTAGAGCAGCTAAAACTGTCAACACTGTGTGTGCAAGTGTTTGAGAACATATTAGCTGTTAGAAAATGAGCTAAAGGAATAGCACAGCGACACTCAAGGGATAGATGATAGGGAGTGAATATAGTCTATTAGTTGGAGAGGACACACACAAACACACACAAAGAGGATTTTGACCCTGGTGGACATTCAGGCATTCAAAAGACAGTCTCAGTGGAGCTTGGCAAAACTGGAGAGACAACCCAAGGCCATAGTCTAGAATTTAAGACGTGAGCATAAAAACTGTCTGGCATACACTAAGGGAACATAGATATCTCAATTGTACACATACACACCACTACATTATACACAAACACACAAGCACACAAATAATTTACGTCTTTATTCATGTGAATTCTCCTGTTTAAAAACTTTTTAGATGTAATCATAGATCCTTAAACTTCTTTTACTTTCTGCCTCCTTGCATCTGACTGTTGGACAGACACTGTCCTATTTATACATTAACACAAGACATTAGCACATTTGACTGGAGGATTTCACAACTTGCCGGGCTGTAACTGGTCTTTGCCTCCAACTTACAAATGGGAAAATGCAGTGTTTTGGAAATACAGGGAACAGCTGACTTCACCTATGCTGTAAGAGGCTGTATAACATGAGCACATGAAACATTAGAGACAAGAACATCATGTAAAGCAATAGCATCACACAGACATGGATGACATCAAATCTGCATGTCCAGCCACATTAATATTAATATGCAAACTGCAGCATGAATGTTAAATGTCTCATTAAACTATGTGGTATCACATTCAAATGCGCACTGAATAGTGCAAATTTGTGACTCCTGAGTACTCAGTATGTACCGTATATATAACACGTAGCTTTGCTTGTCATATGTGGAAGTTTTCCTGATTTTTATGTATATTCTATGTCAATTATGCATTGTATGATGGAAGGAAAACACAAGACGTTAGGACAGTTAACCCCTAATATAGAGCACTTTATTAATCCTAGGGGAAATATTTCATTTAGAGTAGCTAAGAGCATTTAAGAGGAGATAAACACCAAGAAATAATACTTACCAACAATATACATTACTTATAATCAATAACTTAAATAAAAATGTTGGACCTTTTTATACTGTAAATATTATATATTCATGTAGGTAGACAAAGTGCAAGTAGTGCAAAATGAAATGCAAATTATCCAGTAGGGTTATGGTGCACTATGGTGCACAGATAATTTAATTTTAAATAGGATGAAAGGTGTATGGGTCAAGGGTGACACTGAGGGGACAGTGTTCACAGTGGGGGTCTGGGCTATGTGCATAGCATAAACGTAAAGCTGGATGTTGCTAAAAAGAGTGTAAAGGCTCTGTCTGAAGAAGAGCATTCAGCTTGAAACGTCACTTGTGTATGAGCCAATAAACTGCACATAAGGGAGCTGCAGTGTACGGATCTTTTTTTAATGTTGTTTATTGCTACTCTTTTTGTCTAGCACCTGCCTTAAAGGGTTTTTGGATGTGTGCGACTACTATGTTTTTAAAGCTCTGCCAAGTCATGTTTCCCCAAAGGATGGAAAAATTGTCATTATGTCCCTCAGTTGCAGTACTCCGTAGATACCAGTAGGTGTCAGACCTGAGCTGAAGGCTCTTGGGGTTCTTGTTTGTCAGTTGAGAGCACTGGCAACAAGTGTCGAGTTGTCAAGACAAATGTTTGATCAGTGTGTTTGTGCCTATAAGAGAACTGGGCTCCCTTGTGTATATTATCTTTGTGAGACCTCGTGTCTGCGTTTCCGCTGCCACACAGTGCCGTGGACATGAGACCTACAGAGCCCCAGTGGAGTGGTTTTGATAGTCCCTCTGCAGGTTGAGCTGTCTGACCCCCATAAAATGTTTTACCCTCCCTGACCAAAGGACAGAGCCATCCTCCTCCATTCTGTCAAACTGAGTTCTTCTCAACTTGCTCTCCTGTCATGTGTGTACATTTTTTGGCAGCTAAAGCCCATTAGTGATCATCCGTCTGTGGTTTGTTCCACCTGTTAGATAATGTCTTAAATATAAAGCCTTGAAGTCACCCGCTAAATATGTCTCAGATTGGTTTTTGAAAGGGTGTTTAGACACATAATCTCAACTTTTATCCATCAATAACAAACCTTGACAGAGAGCTCTGGTGTGTCTGACATCATTCCTTTAGCCAAATGTAAATTGTATAGTTCACACATTCTTTCTCAACTGCTTCGACTTTGAGAATGCATTTAATTGCTGTGGTGAAAGAAACTGTGCTGTGATCAAAAGGCCAAAGCTTCACTTTACACCCTTTACTGCAGCCGAGTCCTAAGTGTCCTTGAACCCATCCCTTTTATCTCAGTGTAGCTTAAATTGTAAAAAATTACAGTGCAGACACGATCTGTCCTGCAGTGAACAAATATGACTGCTGGGATCGATGAGTGAGGTTTTATTTTAACACCATAGCATGTTTATAGATCAGATTACTTTCACTGGAGATTTAAAGTCAGTTATTGGCTGTTAGTGTGCCGTAAAGAAACAACAGAAATTACATGTCACTTGTAAACTTAAGTTCTGCATTTGCAACATTTGCAACAAGAGCTGGTCAACTGTATTTGAGAACACCAGCACAGGACAATCTCTGTGCTTAAAAGATTTGTGACAACTCAGTCAGCAGTGTGTCATGGCACAGTAAATGTATAATTTATAAAGTATATTTTATGTCTCATTAAGCATCTAGGCCCTTTTTCCAAGAGGGGCCCAGCCAAAATAGTAACAACAATGACAAATGTCCAGAATATGCATTACTATTAACTACTGTACTTACAATCCTGGCTACTGTGCCATGGCACTGAACATAAACACCTGTTCAAGGTGACACATGAGCCAAGAAAGCCCCCATTAGACCAACACCTGCTCCTGACATTACTGTTCATTTGATACAGGCGTCTGCAGAAAAAACAAAACAAAACGGAAGTAACACATTGCTGTGTGCAGGGGATATGAGACGTGAAAGATAAACAGCAAACCAAAACAGACAGAACATCCATGTTTTTTAGGCACCAAGGGCTTGGTTACACTAGAAAAGAAGTAAGAGAACTTGTCTGATCATGTAGAAAATCAAAGAGCGGCTCTGACTGGCCAAACAGACAGGCTGAAACTATTTTGAACAGATATCAGGAAAGTATTTAGCTGCCACTATTGATGACTTTGGAAGCTGTCACGTTCATTTTGACAGTGCATTTACGTGGGTTGTCGTCTCTTTCTTTAATCGGACAGTTCATCCACAAATAAAAAGTAGAGCTGTTTATCAGTCTAAATTGTTTTAGTTTGAGTTGCTGAGTGTTGGAGATAATCTGCTGTAGAGATGTCTGCCTTCTCTTCTATATAATGGAACTAGATGGCACTTGGCTTTGTAGTGCTCAAAGTGCCAAAGAAATACATTTGAAAAACTCAACAGTGATGTCTCTCTTTCCAAAAATGATGAAGCGGTTACTCAAGATAATCCACAGACCTTATGGTGAACAGTTTTATGTAGGAACTATTTTCATTTTTACAGAACTACTCCTGCCAATCAAATACTCATTAAATAGGCTACTGCCGCTTTGTTTGTTAACCCACACGTCCAAATATGATGTGCAAGGTACCCTCCTGCATCTGTTTGGGATGTTCAGGGATGGCGTGTCAATTTACGCCCCTTACATACATCGTGTCTTTTCAAAACACACTTCCATGTTTACAGCAAATGTACAGTTTCTGCTCAATACATGCATAGAGTCTTTTTGAAAATAAACTTAGAGCAACACACCCGGTGTGTGTCATACTGTGTGAAAGTTGCCTCTGTGTATCTGATGCCAACATCATTGACAAAGTGGCAGTATTCAACGAGTTTGGAGTGACAATAGGCTGGCCAACAGTATCACTGTGAGGAAGAAAGCGTGCATCTACTGTTAGCTCACCTAGCACCACTGAGCTAGCTAACATCAGCAGAGGATGACCCCCTTAATCATTACATCCCGCACTGTCATGAGCATATGCACGGTGATATGGTTGGCGGGGGTGGTTCGGGAAAAGACAGTAGTTTCTACATAAAACATAGTTTTTCAAATGTGTTTTTTGGCGCTTTAAGTACCACAAGTTGAGTGCCATCTAGATTTATTTTATCGGAGAGAAGGCAGACATCTCTACGGCCGATATCTCCAACACTCTGCAACTCACACCAAAACAATCTAGACTGATGAACAGCACTACAGGTAAGAGGAAAAATATGTATTTTTGATTGTAACTGTCTCATTAAGTTTGAGTATATTGGGAATAAAGAAACAGTCTAAACCAAACACTTAAGAATGATGGCACTCCAATATTTTATGAAGTTGTGACACTTGTAATGTTTTTTAATAGTTATTTTCAGTATTTTATTAATTACAGTTTTATCCAATCCATGTTTTTATAATCCTGGCTGAACTTACATTCACAATGCCTCTGATGGATTTTCTGAGTCAGTTTTGCTTCAAGCAGAGCATTAACCCAAAGGCATATCCAGAGGCACTCCTGCTACAAACTCTACAGCTACAAAATATTTTATTATCGTGTTTCTCTCCGACTTAATTATTCATACAACCACTAAAGGTAGGTATTTCATTCAATTGCAGCATACCTGCTTGTCACAGATAACATCAGCAATCATTGTATTTCATTTTTCTGTTCACAATAGCTTATGGCTCATTGTTGCCAGTGATGAAAGCGCCTCTGACATCTTTTCAAATAACTATTCTCTGCTGCAACATTTAATATTTGTGTTATCTCTTACCTGAATGAAGGGGTGGATGAGTGCACCTGAGAGACAGAGAGAGGGCAAGAGGAGAGGTGATGGAGAGAGAAGAGACAAGAGACAAGGGTTGGAGATGGAGGTAAGAAGTTGGGAGGGAGGACACTTTTATAGCTGCCTCCAAACATAATACACACTTACTCCATATACCCCCGCACCCCACCACATCCCCACCACTCAGTATTCTCTCTATTTTGAGAAAGGCGGGTTGGTTGTCAAGACACAAGGCACACACCGTTGGCCCTGGAGTGCGATCGCTTTCTCTGCAGCGCTTACAAATCACACACAGACCTATTAATAATACCACTTTATCTGACTGTTCCCCCAGAACTTATCTCCACCCAGGTCTTCTCTCTCTCCCCGCGTGACCCTCTTTTGTGTCCACACACATCTATCACTTTTACTCCTATCTGCTTTGATTTATCATCTTGTTATAAAGCACGGGTCCTCACACTGCCACAGCTGCCACTGTTTTGCAGAAGTTTAAAAATGAGGGGGAAATATTGAAGTTGCAGTCTGACAGTGCTGTGCTGCCGTTGCAGTCTTGTTCTGCTACTTTTCCTGCCCAATTATTAACAAATAAGGAGATGAAAAATATGATTTATAAGAATTTAACCTTTTTTATTTTTAGATTTTTTTGTTTGCACATCAAAATATATTGTAGAGATTAACATACATATACATGCATGTCTATACATGTCCATGAGAGGTGGAGTCTCCTCCTAAAACTGTCATGATCCTGGTTTTTGTTATCTTGTGGACTTTGTTTTGGGGTTTTCTGTTTGTGTTCTTCCTTATTTTATGTTATTAATTCATGTTTAATCTGTTTCCTGTTTTATTTTGTAATTCTCTCCTAATGAGTCGTGTCTGGTTTTACTTCCTGTCTTTGTGTGTTTTCCCGCCTGCTTTCTATCACACCTGTCTGTCTTCAACCAGTCTCGTTAGTCCTTCAGTCTCGTTAGTCCGTCCCTGTTCCCAGAGTCTTCCCTTCACACCTGTTCTGTGTTAGTCTTGTTTGCTCCACCCTAGTGTTCCCACCACACCCTTGTTGTAAGCCAATCTCCATTTCCCTCCTTTTGCGCGTGTCCTCCTACTCCAGCTGTGTCTCGTTCTTGTGATTAGTTTCTGTGTATATATACCTGTGTGTTTCCCTTCGTTCCTTGTTAGTTCGTCTGTGTTCATCCCTGTGTTCTTGGTCTCGTTCCCTGCTCGGTTTCCAGCCTGGTGCCTTGTCTTCTGTTTGGGTTTCTTCCCTGAGTTTGTCATATTATACCCGTTCAGTTTAGCTTTGGTTCTTCTTTCTTTTGCACTTTCAGTTATCTGCTTGTTTTGGATTATTTTTTTTTATCAGCTTTATTAATGCTTGCTTTTTGTGAAATCTCCAACCTGTCTGCTGCTCTGCATTTGGGTCCCTCCTAAACTAGTCTGAATGGGCGGAAGTTCGCTGCATAGATCAGCCTCTCATTGGGCGGAACGAGCCACCCGCTGAAGTCCCGCCCTACCACCTCCGGTTGTGTAGCAGTTTTCAACCGTTTTCAACACGTCCTTTACTAACTTTTGTGGTGTTTGATCTTGCGGGGATGTAGCCATTTTTCTGCCATGGTTCGCGTTCTGTAGGCGATATTTTTGTGGGCGTGTTACACCAAAACCTGTTTCCCCCCGGCAATATTTTTGCAAGCGCACCGTTGCTGTGGCACCGCCCAGAACGACTGTGATTGGTTGAAAGAAATACAAGCAGCCGGGGTGTTTTTTTTTTCTCCAATCTTAAAGTGAGAGTCGGCCCAGCCAGACCTTTCTTTTCTTGAGAAAGGTCTGGTGAACGAGACTACTCCTAAACTAATACATGACAAGAACTCATTGGATAAATTGAATAAAATCAAAAGAATTATAGATGATGAGGAAATATAAATAAGGAATACATGGGGAACATTAACAATTAGTTTTCATCCTAGCCTTTGAATTAAAAAAGCAACACGTTTATGTAAGAACTGATATTGGTGTTCTAAAATTGTGGGTAACAATGCTTCCTTTTGCTTAAAGCTCCATTAATCAATTTTCTGATATGAGCAATGGATGAAATGTGTCATAAACTTGTAGTGATAAACTCACAGAGTCTAAGTTTTAGGCTGTAGTGGCGTTCTGCCCCCATGTGGTCAAAAAAACCTGCTGCAGTTTTACATGAGAGATCATTCTGTAGCACACAAAAATCCCACATACCAAGAGCCTAACTCACACATCTTCAGCCCTTTTACAAAAGTCGGATTTCTTACTCACAAATGTGCCGATCTTGAACTTGTACAGCTTAAGGGAGCAAAGTACTTTCACCACATGGGCTGGGATTCTGACTCCCCTCAAAGAAAGCCATGCTAAAGTTTTATGTCCCCATCTCCCTTTTACCCCAAACAACCTCCACTCTCTAATTCCTTTCTCCCAGTATCTCTCCTGTCATCTCTTTGCTCAGCTCTGTCCATTACTTTCCTAATCTCTCCTTCACATCTCCTTCCCTTCCACTTTCCTCTCCCCGTATCAAACAACAAATTTGCTGCTCTTTCTCTGCATCCATATCTCCTTATCACTTATCAATCTGTATTCAGTCAGGATCCTGACAGCTTGTGTGACTCCTCTGTCTCTTCCTCTCTCTTTCTTCCCTCCTCTCTCTCATTTGCTTATCTTTTATTGAGTGATGTAAGAGGCCATCTCCTTCCCTTCTGCCAGTCAAGGCAAAGAGAGGAATTAATTTATGGTAGCTGCATGTATGAGAGCCTCTTGAGCTGTTACAAAGCCGCAGCCAGTTAAACAAGCGGGCAGTTTAGCCTTAAGTAGACTTTATGTTGTGAGAAGAGCTTTTGTATGTTGATACTGATATTATTTAAAGCCTTTAAGTTAGTATGAGCTAATAATCCTTTGAATTAGGCTTTTAGTTACAGCACTACAGCTTGCATTTTGTCTTTTGTTTGACAGTTGAAAGTGAGAAAAGAGAAATAGGGAAAGAGAGGAGTATGATGTGCAACAAAGGTCCCAGGCTGGAACAAACGTGTGGACGTGCCCATTATGTAGTATGCATCTTGACCATTAGACCACCAGGCGCCCTTACTGTTTTCTATTGACCAAATTCCCATCCCGGGTTTGAACCAGGAACCCTCTTGCTGTGAAGCGACAATTCTAAACCACTGCACCAACATTTATTCTGGCATTTAGGGTTGACCACTTTTCAGAGATCATGTCCCTATTATACTGTCTTTGAACAGTGCTCAACTGCCTTATGCATAAACAATACTTATCTGTCTGTCTCTTCATGTCCTGTGCTGACCCTCTGTTCTCTGCCCTGAGACTCTTGGCTTTCTCCTCTCTACTGAATTACCAATCATCATCACCTTTCAGCATTGCAGAAGGACGAGGGAGGGGTGGGGCGTGGTGCTGAGGACAACACTCTGAAGAAATTTGTAGTGGTGCGAAAGGGTCAAGAGAGGAAGATGGAGAGAAGCAGACATACATATGGATGGGTTAATGTAAATGAGGCAATGAACGAGAAGAGGAAGGCCAAGAGTTTGTCAAGGACAAGACTGGAGACTGGCGGAGAAATAATGGGGATAATGACGGGGTAACGATGATATTAACACTGGAGAGCAGAGTAAACAAAGTGTAGGGTGGAGGGGACAGAGGGAATCTTAAAGCCTTATATTGCTTTTGTGCTCATGGTATAAGCAGACATACTAAAGTGTAAAATAACAAAGTAACCCTTAAATGGAAAAAGAGACAATAGATGCATTAATAGATATAAGATACACTGAGTTTTCCACAGGTCAAATTGAAAATAGAGGGGTAAAGGAAGTGACAGAGAAAGAGAGAGAGACAAATTAAATGTGTATTTAATGACTGTCTTGCTATTCAGCAACAGGTGGAGCATTAAATCATGGCAGGGGTAGATACAAGCAGCTGTGTGCGTGTGTGTGTGTACGTGTGTGTGTGTGTGTGTGTGTGGTGCACTGATATCACTGGGGTATCCCTCGTCTACTCACCCAAAGATTAGCAAATATAGACCCTAAAAATAAACTTGAGGGAACCCAGTCACTGTACTGACAGGAGCCTCTGTAGTGCATTAGGATATCAGATGTGTGTGTGTACAGTGAGGACTCCTAAGTTCACAACTTTTTAGTGTAACCCTTAATTTGTACTTGGTCATACTTTGGTATTTTGTGGGTCAGCATCTTTGCTGTTGTAATGAGAGTTTTGATGGAGGTTGATGTCAGTCTTGTCTTTGTGTGTTCAAGAATGACAAGATGTGTTAGCTCCATGCTAGGGGCTGAAGGTGCAGGAGGGCAGTCAGCCTCTACAATAAGAGGAGATATGCAACTTCAGTCAGGAACACTTTAGTCTACAATAAGAGGAGATATGCAACTTCAGTCAGGAACACTTTAGTCAAAAAAACTTTATTTCCATTTCCAGTATTATATTTGGTGGTATGGCTCTGTTCTGGGGCCTCTCTGCCTTTCCTTGGGCCTATGCAGAAAGCCTCTTCCACGCACCTATGTGGAAAGCCTTAAGGCGGAGAGAGCACACCTCTCTACCCTTCCACGCGTCTGAGTGGAAAGCCTTAAGGCAGAGAGAGCCCACCTCTCTGCCCTTCCACGTGCAAAAATGAGGAAAGCCTGAGGCAGAGAGAGCAAACCTCCCTACTCCTCCATGCGCCTACATGGAAATCTTAAGGCAGCAGCAAAGGCACCCCAGGAACAGAACAGAGCCGCAATTACAAACAGAAATGACACTGATAAGTCAGACACCTAACCCTAACATGAAAAGGAGGAGCTGGGGTGGAGGCAGGTTGCAAAGCGGCTTGCAGAGGAAGCAGCAACAGTAGGCAGGCCAGAGCAGTTTGAATAGGGCGCCCTGAATGAGATTTGCCAATTGGTTGCATAGAAGGGAAACATGTGATCTATCAGCTGACTCCCTTCCATCAGTCAGCTGCTCCATCATTTGATTAGGTTGCTTGAGATCAGCTGATGTAGCTGGGATGTAAGCTGAGCTTGACATTGTGTCCTGCCTGAACTAACGCTATGCTTAATTCGTAGTACCTCCAAAGTCAGCTTATTCACATGTTATGTGTTTTTAGCCAGCTTGAACATTCAGGAATCACCTCATATTGTTCCGAGTCTGAGAGTGTGAACCCGGTGGCTTCACTGTGTGGACGGGACAAGTGCTGCAGTCAGATACAGAAATAAATGTAAAAGCAGAGGATGTGATGTGTAGGAGTGGTGGCTTTGGAGTTGTTTTAAGAAAACTTTGACAGAACTGCATTGAGTAACAAAAGTACTGTACTGAGTAATGAAACTACTTTTGTAATTCATTGCTTTTGCCATTGATTAATTAGTGAAGTAATAATGACTTTGCAGTTCTCAGTTTGTTCTCATTTGGGTTGGAGATTTGACTGCAGCGCCCCTCACAACCCCATGAGTTCAGTTCAGGCCAACATGTACAGAAGAGTGGGAGAAGGAAGCCCCTCTCTTTGCCAAATGTGCATGACTGCACCGCAGGCACTGGTTACAGTGGTATATTTAGTGCTAATATTACGGCTGGTGTGTGTGGGTGTGTGTGGGAGATGGTGAGTTTTTAAAGGAATGCACCAAGTTGTTGGGAGTTTGGCTTGTTACGCAGCCAACATGTTAAGTAATGAGACACCAGATCTTCCACATTTCCCTGGTAAATTCCAGTTAGTCATGCTGATTGTTTTGTATGCACTATGTTTAGGAACGGTGGGTGACTAGCATTATCTCCACAAAGAGAAAATTAGAAATGAATGTATTTAAACTTAACCCTGATTCTTAGCAGTAAGAGCTCACGGTTACAGCCTCCATCCTAAATTATAAATACATTTTAATTATGTTTGGCTACAAAAAGACACTAGAGGTGTACCTTAACTGTCTGTGGCACTGCAGTCCAGCTCCTTATTACTCATACTGTTGCTATAGACAAAATATGTTTGTCTGTTTTAGATACCACAAATGTTTAAGGCCCTGCAAACCCTCAATGGGGTTTTCAGTTATTCTGATTAAACAGACCTCTGCTCAAGTCAAAGTTGGGCAGCCCTAACCCTAACCCTCACCAAATCAGTGCTTACTCCTGCTGGTCATAATGCATTATATCCATTTTGGGGACTATTACATATAATATGTAATGTTTTATTACTTGCAGGTAATGATTATGTTTCTCAGCTCCTAATTCTGTTTGTTCCTCGACTCCCTTCGTGTTCGGTACAGTTGTCTAACAAACACTATGTAATGTTCTTCAACGTCTCAGGTTACCAACAGCAATGACACTTTTTCTTCTTTTGCAATTTTCTTCCATTTGTCATCAATTTCTCAACCACAAGCAACTTAGAGCACTCTTAAAAAATAATTTCTCTCACAGTATTATTTCCTAATTACTGCCATATAGTAACAATCATGCTCCTCTATGAAGCCCTTTCCCACTGCACAATAAAACCAACAAAAAAACAGCAATACTAACATCTGGCTTTTTTATTCAATTGGAAAGGTTACAATCAGCATTCACTCCTGGGTGAAATTACTCCTCCATAGTCTCAGGTATTTGTCAGCTCCAGGTCTGATTGGCTGTGATCGGTAGTGATGGAAATACTCCACCGGGTGGATGCACTGATTGTAGCCTCTTTGCTGGTGTAATGCAATGAAAGGCCACCACAAAATACTGTCCGGCTCCGCCCAGGAAGTGCTCGAACATTGCTCCAGATGTAGGCCTTGATCACACAGAAAGCATTTTAGCAGCTGGAGGCGGCTTTTTGTAGTTGTTTTTAATGAGAATGAAGCTTTTCGCTCACGTTTTTTGCATTGTGACGTGCCTCGCATTTCTGCGCTGTTGGCACCCGGTGTTTTTGCTGGAGCATTCTAATCCGTGAGTTGAAAAAAGCCTCAAGTCATCTCTTTTCTTTCGTCATGTTGATTCCCATTGTCCAATTGGAGCAGCGGGCCTCCTGTGATGGGCAAGTTTACAGTTGCTAAATAATGGAGGAGAAACTGGTGGTAGCAGTTGTTGGATACCCAGAGCTATACAGCCCGACGATAGACAGCAGGTTGTCAAACTGCCCCCAAGTCATCCTTAATTATACCTGGAAACGGCCATCATGGAGGAGAAGCTCCTGGACCAACTGGTGGTACTCCCCATGATCCACCCTCTTTTTTAGGGTCTCATGTACCCACACAGATCTCTGTTTCCCTGTGCCCAACACATTATTTACTGACAGCCTCTCACCCTCAACCAGAGCTACAGCAAGTACCCTCTGCATGTCCATTTCAGGAACTAGATACTAATTACTGTGAAATAAATAAAATGACAAATATTAAAAAAAAAAAAAGAAAAAAAAAGAATAAATGGTAGATTGATTACACGTGAAGGTTAGGGTAAGGAGGTGACAGGGTGATTGCCTGGCAACAATAAAAAGGTGCAGCAAGGGTTTGTTTTTACAGGCTGTATTCAATTAAAAAAAAGGCAGTGTAGTGCACCTTGCGTTTTGCAACCTGCAAAATGCTTTTTGTGTGATCTGGGCCTTAGTTAGCAAGAAATTTGAAAGCGAGAGACTGAATAAGTAAAATATATTAAAAAATGAGTAACCAGCGTAACATTTCACTGGCCTCCATGCTGCTTTCTACTGTTTACTAACCTGTTTTCCTGGCCTGGAACATGACAACTAGAAATGAGAAAGGATCCTCTAGTTTAAGCATGTTTTCCAGTGTTTAAAAAACCTGCATGCGCTAATTTTGGTGGAGAAGGGGTGTAAGCTACTGTCTTTTAAAAATGTAGAAAAACAAAAAAAGCTTTTTTTTAAAGAAGTGGATACCAGATTTTTTTTAATAAAAACTTTAAAGTTCTACCACCAATATTTTAGTTTCAGATTGACAGTGTGCTCTGACACAAAGTCTCCGTGTTTAGATTAGCCCTGTGTCACCTCTTCCTCTTTCTACTTCCCTGATGATGTCTCTACGGCAACCAGCTGTCAACATGGTAAACACAGGCCCTGTGTTTGTTGAGACTTTCTGTCAGTCTCACTTCTTCTGTTTCCCTGCCTATGTATATGTGTGTGTGTTTTGGTACCTATTTGTCTGTCAGCCTAATGGCTTATTATATGTCAACAGCAGACTTTTTTTACAGTGTACTTCTGTTTCAGAGTTATATATTCCACGACTAGCATCCAATAAACTATATACAAACACAGCTACTGCACACTCTGTTAAACACACACGCCGACCTTCTTTCGCACATATACACATTCACAATCCACAAATTCTCTCTTGCACACACACACAAGCACAACACACACAAGCAGCTGGCCTGACCTTGAAGATAAATACACCCTTGAACAATGTTTCTGCAATTCATGGCTGGCGATGGTCTGTTATACGAGCAGAGTTTCAAAGGCTCCATCTCAGGCTGCATGAAAATAGATATGCAGTCAATATGTGACACACACACACACACACACACACACACACACACACACACACACACACACACACACACACACTGCTCTATGCACCGTCACACTCCATTGCACTCTGTTTCTGTCTTTTTCGTACACAGTCACTTACACTCAGTTTCACAGACAAGCAAATATTCACACCTACACAGTTTTTCCTCATACACACTCCCACGTTCTCTCTCTCCAAAGTTGACTACATTTTCACTGTTTGCGAACTAATATCTTGAGTATAACCTGTCCAAGTCATGACTGAAACATTTATGTAAACACAAGTAAGAATCAGAGTGAACATAACTGAAGGAAAACGCCTTCGGCACACCTTGTTTGATTTACTGAGGCATGTGACTTCTGTAATCTCTTTTTTCTTTCAGCTCTGTCAGTGTGCATGTAGCTACTGATGCGGTGATTCGGGCGTTGCAGTTACAAAGCAAACAACAAGCAGTGATGCAGTACTGAAGCTTTAAGTGGCCGTGGAAGTTCGTCTTTATGCATCAATTGCAACGATACACAGTTGGATTTCTGTGCCTAGATACTGGGTGTTGTGTGTTGTGACACAGTATGAATGAATTCTCCCCCCTTGTTGCCAGTGCTCAGAGCCTGACGTAGAACTGACATCACAAAGAGAGATCAGATGGATCAAGATTGATTAGAAATTATAACCACAATCAGTAACCTGGATTTAATCCCAAGCATTTAAGAAACCATTTTAGATTAGACAATAAATCATGGTTGCCGTCTCTCTCCCACTCCACACAAACTGCACAACTTTACTGACATCTAGTGTTAGAAACTCTCATCACCTTAGATTTTACTCCAGTTATTTCCCCCTCAGATTAATTTCACCAACCACCAGCCCTCATCTGTATTTACTTACTGCAAAAGACAGGTGAGAGGTCAACAACAAGGGCTTGTGAGTGTTTATGTATACCTAGTAATTTAGAGAATGTGTACTTTCTGGCTTGGGTGAGATAAGAAGTGAGAGAAGAAAGGAGGAATGTTGGCGCATGCAGCATGAGAAGAGTTGACCTTCTGGGTGGAGGATAATGCACATGAACATTTTGATCCCACTAATAGTATGAAGCTTGATAACAGGTTTTAACTAAGCACATTTTATTCTATTATGCATTTATTATGAATTAATCTGGTCTTAACAAAAGACTTCTCTGTGGTTTGACACCTTAAATTATTTGAAGGCAGCGGAGAACAGATGAGGCATAAAGTAACATGCTGAAGAAATGGAAACCGAAATGGAGCTAAGAGGAGAGTGAATAACAGACTTAAAATAATTAGGTTGTCTGAAACATGTCTCTAAATGAATGCTAATGTTGCTCTGTGTCTGGTGGATGTGTAAATAGGCGAGTGTTTGCTAGCATAATTGCCAAAACTTAATAAGGTGATAATATGGTAATTATTGCAAAGGGCTGCATTTATATAGCCGTAAGTACTTTGAATATAAGTGCTTTATATTGTAGACATTTTGCCTCTCATTTGCCAATTCACACTCACACACACACAAATGGGCCTTTTCTACTCTCACTTTTGGCCGCGCTGAGTCAAGCTATGCCGTGACAATTTGTGTTTCCTTTATCAGTTAAGATGCCCCATGCCACGCTGAGCTGCACCAGAGATGGACCTTTGTTAGCTGCTTCTCTTCAATAAAGACAAGTCTAATAATACCATAGGGAGGAAAGTGAAAGCAGAAATAGCCACAGTGAGGCGTTGGATGAAGAGCTGCATCCTACAGGTAAACTTCTTTTACCTGCCCTGCTGTGTGATGGAAAAACACATGCAGTAAAAATAGCAGGGACTGTAGCAGCGGATCAGCCCGTTGCTATGTATTAAACATCATCACTTAAGACAAGCCTTCATCAGTTAAAGACACACCTTCAAGTGGGTAGCCCTGTTGTAATGGAAATGCAAATCCCTGCCAGGCTGGGCTCACGGCCCAAACCAAACCGACCCAAGCCAAGCCAGCCCATGACAGTCGAAGGGGTAAAACTCATACACCAGTGGCAGCGAGCAACTACGCAAAGCGCTTGCCAAAGGACCGAGCCCTGTTTACGTCCAGATTAACATGCGCCTCAGGTAATCCGAATCCTAATGTGCCCCAATTTGTCCATGACAAGTATTACATCATCAGTAGAAGTGCTTATTTTTGGTGATTATGCTCTATAACTTGCACAGTTCATGAGTTGGACAAAATGTTGCATGACCATTCATCGTTGGACATGTGTTGAATTCTGCTGACAATGATACCTCCAGCTGGACCAACACAACCGCTAACCTGACTAGCGAGCATGCTAGGGAGCAGCTAGCAAGAGGGTGGACGTCATAACTGTGTGTGGGGCCATTTGATCTTGTAGTGTAAGTGATGTAGCAGTAATGAAACCTGAACACAAGTACATACAGAGAGCAGCAGCAGCAACTCACCACCCAACATTTGCACACCATGAGGACAGAAACAGAGGGCTCGGCAGGGATGAATGGCTGTCGAAACATGTGATGTGCTTTACGTTCTAAAACCAGCCGATGGCGATTTGACCAATTGAGTTGCAGGTGACACCATCAGCCGGCTTGAGTCGAGCTGAGACTGGCCAGTTCACACCGCTGCAACTTTTCTCTGCAACGTTCTAAAATGGTTTTGTCATGTCATGAATCTTTGGTCTGAGCTGGGCTTAATAATTACAACTTTCCAGTGTTTGTGCAACTCCCATCTCAGGTGAATGCAGCATAAAATCCCATTTGTGCCAAGTAATCGTCACTGAACAGCACAAAGTGTACATGTCAATGTCATTATGAATTCAAAGAGGTGTTGTCTGACACAGTCACTGTGCTCCTGGCGTAAATATTGAAGTTTGAAGTTGAAATTTTCTCCTGGCTCTTCTGTCATTCGTCTCTCATCTCTGTGTGACAACAGTTGAGTAAGAAATGATTTTCACCTACTCAGGGAAGTGTCAACTTTAAGCTATATCTTAACTCTTTATTACTGCAACTAACTTGTACAGTGCAAACTGTTTTTACCATGGTGTAATGGCTACATAACATTCAAACTAATGTAATATTTAACTTACACTTAGCCGGTGTAACAGTCTGCTGCAGAATATCATAGAATGTGAACAAACTAGTCTTCATGGATCTTCTGGTTATCTTAGTCGAGTGTGTAAAATTTGTCTCCATTCAGATATTCCAGTCAGCTAAGGTTTTGAGGGCCATGAGGTAGAGCAGGTTGTCCATTAACCGGAAGATCAGTGGTTCAAATATCAGTATTTTTCAAAGCACTGTATCAGCTTTGGGAATTCCAGTATCCTGACACCATCCTTAACTGTATCCCACTAAATATGGGGTAAAACTGAGCTCTACAGTATGTTGTTAACTTACTGTTTATTCTGCTTGGCAATAAATCAGGACAACAGAGGAACTTGATGGAAACATGTAACCATTAGTTTGTGTGACGTAAATGAACAGTCCTCCATTGTGTGATACAGTGTGGGAGGCTGGAAGAGGCTGCCAATAATCAACAACCATCTTGCCTGTTCACAGTATTTACACTAATCAGTCAAATTGAACGTGGGAGTGATTTATTGATGTTGAAGACGGTGCATGTGGCACTGCTGGTGGGCACAGGCTCTGCAGGAAGTGTGACTGTGAACTCTTGAATGTAACAGAGGAATTAACTGTAAGAATAATCAGTGAAAGGCCACTTCCTGAGAAGTGCTTGGGGACTCCCAGGGCATGAGGTGACCCAAAGGTTTCTATTTTTAAATCTGCTTTTCAAACCTCATTTACAGTCGGTGATTTTGGTGTCCTCTAAAATAAGGGGGAAATTAAAAAAAAAGAAAAAAGAAAAAAGGCATCTGGCAGAGGAAATATTTGTACAGTCAGTCTTGGCCTCATTTACACACATGTGCTCTCACACAGGGAGACAGCGCAGCCAAACTGTTGCGACCCTAGTCTGCAGGGGTGTTGCGTTCGCCGACCATAAAATAAATCCGTTTCAGCGAAAGTAATCAAAATAAAGCAGCATGAGCCATGGCAAGTGGGATCATACATACTGTATATTAACTCCGTTACACTAGGAGGAACAGGAGGAGTACTGCCAGAGCCCTACAAAATGACCTCCAGCAGACTACTGGTGTGCATGTTTCTGACCAAACTGTCAGAAACAGACTCCATGAGGATGGCATGAGGGCCTAACGTCTTCCAGTTGGACCTGTGCTCACAGCCCAGCACTGTGCAGCGTGATTGGCATTCACCAGAGAACACCAGAATTGGCAGGTCTGCCATTGGCGCTCTGTTCTCATCACAGATGAGAGCAGTTTCACACTGAGTACATGTGAGAGGCTTGAAAGAGTCTGGAGACGGCGTGGTGACTGTTATGCTGCCTGTTATGCTGCCTGTGATATCATCTAGCATGACCGGTTTGGCGATGGGTCGGTGATGGTCTGGGAGGGCATATCCTTGGAGGGTCGCACAGACCTCTGTGTCATAGCCAACGATACCCTGACTGCTGTTAGGTATCGGGATGAAATCCTCAGAGCAATTGTGAGATGTGGTACAGTGGGCCCTGGGTTCCTCCTGGTGCAGGACAATGCCCGGCCTCATGTGCGATGTGATATGTATCGGTGCATCTGACATTGCATGTACCACCACAGACTGTCCAGGAGCTGACTGATGCCCTGAGCCAGGTCTGGGAGGAGATGTGTGATGTAAGTGTTGTCTTAATTTTTTGAGCAGCGTATTTATATCCATTATTTTTCACCTAAAATAAGAGCCACTAATACGGTGGCTGTTACTGCATATTGATACAATATAGATATTTGATGCCTGTTTGATTACATCACTTGGTGTGCAAAAACAGGTATTTAGTAAGTGTTACTTCCTGTAACTCCTTTTGTGTGTATTTCCAGGTGAATCTGCCTCACACTGCTGAAAGTAAAGAAGCTTGTTGAGTTTGGCAGCTGTTACCAAAGGGAATCACAAACACAGTGGTGAGTATAATAGAGACTGTGCTCCTGCAGAAGATGTGCGCCCTCCTTCACCTGTGCAAACATAAACACCTGCACCAGAAACTTCATCTCATGACACAAACGAGCATTATCATAGGTGACAGGAGGGCGGGTTTGAGCATCTTCGTTTTTAATACCTTAAAGTGGACACACCCGCAGCCAATCCCAGTGAAACTGTTCAAAAGTGGCACATTGCCAGTTTGTACCAGATGGGCATGCTTTTCATTATGTTTCAATTTAGCACACAACATCCAGCAATTTCCCTTTGGATAAATGAAGATTTATGTAATCTTATGGCCTGTGGTGCTTCTGCCAAATCACAGCTACTGTGACAAGTAAATAAAAGCAACATGTACCAACAGCAGTGCAAACAACAGAGACTGTAAACACATCCTGATAAAGGCTTGGCATGGCTGAATCCAAATTCAAAGGATAGACAGCTCTTACAAGCTGTCCAATTCAGCTCAATGGCAGTGGTAATGTTGGCAGCTGTACATTTCTGCAAACAAAGAATATGTTACATTTGCACATTTTATCAACATTTCTAAATTTACGTATTATATGGGCTGACTTTGTCATGTGGAGGTTTAGGCAGACACGTGCACAAACCCCAGGTGGAATTCATCGAAATCGGAAGCTTGGGCAGTGACTTGCGGCGTCAGACACTGATGCCCCTGAGTTTAACGGCACTTGGCAGCGTCAGGGGGAAGCGGGGCAGGACAACGACGAAAGTTAAGGCGGTGGAGGTCCGAGTAGGGTGGGTGGGAGTGAATGTTTTTTGAAAGAAGAAGAAGCATAGAACGTCAACAACCAACGCACCCAGGGTACATTTCACATCGTATCTGGACGTGGAAAGTCCATGACCAAACATCAATATGTGACGTAATCGGAGTGAGAACGTGTTGGGGTAACGAGTCACCAGGACATTTCTTTTACATTTTGAAATTCAAGTTTCTTTTAAGTTCTCCAAATTAATTTTTTTAGTGTTTTGAGCATTCAAAAATAAAAAACGAACAAACAAAAAATCCCTCCCTTGTTGTTTTGAAGCAACTAACGTTTTAGAGGTGGATATATCAAACTCACAGCATGTCAACCCTCACTATGTTCATGCAAAGACAGGCATTAGTGAGGAAAATTATATATATACTTTTTGTGATTTGAATGAACCGCCCCTTTATTGTAGTCATACCTGATTACTTCAACTCATCATCATCCAGAGTTGCTACAAGTGGTGCTACTCGACCTGCTGCTGCTCCATCTGATATAGAGTTATCATTATGGGCCTACCTGCCGTCTCACGTGCCACCTGCAATCCATCTAAGACACTCCCCGCCCTTCCTGTAACTTCGGCACACCGGGGGCGTCCAAATAAACGCACCATCCTCTGGTCTTTTTAAGGAACTCTCGCTTCCTGTTGCATGTTTCCGCACAGTTACCTCTGCAGACAGTTTGACACGCAGTCAGCGCAGTCCGCAGTGTGTGTGAGTGAGTAGACTAAAACCAACTCCTCTGTAAGAAGCGCCTCTGCCCGCAACACAAGTGTCTCCGTGCGTCTGCGGATCGAAGCTGTGCGCACCATCATGTCGCTGCCGCAGCAGTTACGAGACGAAAGGTGAGTGTGGATAGCGCGGTTTACAGCACTTATAACTGATAATAAAGTGGGTAGAAAACTATAAATGACCGACTGGATTTAATATCACGATATGTTATCACTTTTTCTTTCACTCCTGCGTCTATAGCATATAACTGGATAATGAAACTACAGGCTTAATTCATGTTTGCATAAGTTTTGTGTTTGATTTCCTTTTTTGCTTATTATGAAAAGAAATGTGTTGTTATTTCATTAATAGATTACGTTTTATTATTTTGCTGCTGTCATAGATAAAACTCATGCAGCAAAGTGTATGCAACAAATAAAAATGTTGAAACTTTGAAAAATAAAATTGCCTTCATGAAGTGGGATTACAGAGCTGTTGGGGTTTAAGTGTCTAAATTAATCTAACCAGATTATTTCTTTGACTCAGCGACTTTGATCAGCTGCCTCACAACATCCCTATCAGCGCCACCATCGCTGATATCGAGGAGAAGAAAGGCTTCATTGACTACTTTGTAAGTTTAAAAAAATTACAACAATCTCTTAACCTTGATGAGAAACGTGGCAACAAATGAGTTTCTCTCCTTCATGTACGTCTGTTTCTCAGCTGTTTGTGATTGAGGTGAAGACTAAAGGAGGGAGTAAGTATTTCATCTACAGGAGGTACAGAGAATTTTTCAACCTCCACCAGGTCCTCGAGTTCAGATACTCTCCTGAAGACCTAGAGAGGCCTGGTCCCAACACCTGCGTCCTGCCTACCCTCCCAGGTGAGTGTGTGTGTTCACAGCACTGATAACTACAGCAGTGTCAGATTTCGCATTGTTCAAATACATATCTGTCAGAGGCCCACACCTCAACAGACAAGTTATTAAGCCCTCTAATACTGTTGTATTGCTTTTCTGGGAAGACTAATTGTGCCTTGAGCTACCATGCTAGACTGTGTTCACATAAACGCTTCAGTAGGTTAAACAAAGAGAGAGCTACTCTGTAAATTTCTGAGAAAGACAAAAAGGACTGAAGGCCCAAAATACATCTGACATGAACCCGATATAAGTTTAACTTTTTATGTTGAGAGTACCACCTCAGGTTTTCGCAAGGGCAAAGGTGTAAGACAACAAGAAAACATAAAATCTTAAGCAACAGCATGTGTCTTCATCCCGACACACATGACCTCACAGTAAATACTGACGGGTGAGCCACCATGAAGGTACTGTCAGAGGCTCTGCATTCATTTCAATGAGACAACGGAGCGTCGCAAATAAGTTAAACCTGGGTTGAATTCTGCTGCAGCACTATGTGACGGCATCCATCAACGCTCTGTGTTGGCCAACAGATTATGTGCAAACTGCTGGATTACTTTGTCCTGTGTGTGGTGTAATATTAAACCACACTGCAGTGTTCTGGTGTGTAAAAAGCCTTCAAACTCATGGATGTATCAATCAAACTGGACTTTCTGTTCTTATTTGATTATTTTTCATTCGATGCACTGATATTTTTGGTCTACACGCCAGCTAATGTCACTTGACCTGAGTATGATGGGATCAGCACATGTCAGCAGTGCAGAATGTTCTCGTAGAGCTAGTGGTGCTTTGGTAAAAGCTGTATCAAAAGTTGTTGTGAACATATTGGTCATTTTTAGCTACTGTACACAGTAGGTGTTTTGTTAATGTCTAATTAGCTTTATGATTAAGTGATTAAGTGTCAATTCATTGGAGGTGCTGGGACTTTGTAATCCATCCACTCCACTAAGTTGAATGATTCGTCTGGTATTGTGACATGAAACAGCAGTTTCTTGGTTAAAATGATCCAGTGAGCACCATGGAAGAACAAACGATTAGCCAGTTAGCAACATGGTACTGTTGTTGTTGTCAAGCTGTTGTCAAATGGTGTGGTGGAACCAAGGTAGATGCTGCTATCGAGGCTTTTCTAAATCTACATGTCTCAACATTGTAGTTTGCTATAAAACAAGTATGTTGGCAAGGCATCTGTGTCAACTCAGAATTACATTCGATTCAGGCGGATACATGGTCTCTAGTGACTGGTTAGAGAAAATCTAGTTTCCGTCCCCCATGGAAAGTGGATAGAGTGGACACAATGTCAGAGTGAAGTCAGAAAGGGATTGTAATAAGTTGACAGTTTTGCCTGATATCAGGCAATGGAGTTGTATCTTGTATTTCATGTGACAAATTATATAATAGATTGATTTAAAATATATATTTTTCTGTGCCCTCAGTTCAGATTTCAGTGGGTATGTTTGCGTAAAAGATGCTCTGTGCTAGGACTCTGGCAAGAATGCACATGTAAAAGTCTGTCCATTCTTGACGAAAAGCTGTTTTCACCGTCTACTTTCCTCTCTTCAGAACACACCATGTGAAATTACTCTTTAACTCTCTTATTTCTCCAACTGTTGTCTCTCTTCTTAACTCTCTCAATTGATGCTCATCATTCAGATTTGACTGGCTAAGTTGCGTCATGTGAGATAGTTTAATGCATTCAAATTAGTCTCTGCGTTGCCTGGTTGCTAAACCACTGTTACACTCCTGTGCTGGTGTTTAACAAGTGTTAAAATAGAAATGTCCGTCAAACTGTTGTCATTGTCAATAACTTATTGGTTATAGGTGTAGGTTAGTGGCGTTCAGTAGTTACAATAGGCCCCATTACAGGCTATTATGATGGGCCCCAGTACTAGCTATGGTGTTTGAAAGTTTTAGGTGTATATATACGTAGATTTTATGAACAGTGTAGTACTGCTTTTATGTTACAGCCACTCGAAGATGTGCCCAGTTTGTCAGTCTTGAGAGATTTTCGCCCTAAACTAGCGGCTGTAAATCGTATCTTTTTGTTACATGATTTAACAGAGACTCGATATTGGACAACATCAACATAAATATTACCTAGCAACCATCGTTACATATCTATACACGACAAAAACTACCAAAGAAAATAGGAAATTATTGGTTTAACTAAATAATATAATTTTCTTGTAGATGGATAGTATTTTACAAAATCAGAAAACTATGATGGAGATGGGGTTGTCTTTTTGAGGGCATATAGAAAGTCGCACCATTTATGATTTCATGTGAGTTCTTCTTTGAACACGAGCGTATTTCAAGGTGGCAATCAGGCCCCTCCATCCCATGGGTCCCAGTGCAACCACACTGCCTGCACTGTCTATATTTACGCCCCTGGTCTGGGTCTTGAAGGCACAGTGTCTGGGTCCAGACCGGGGCGATGGAGAGGGATGGCAGGTTAACGAAGGGGGACACATTTTGGTCATGTTGCTAACAAGGGGAATGGCATTCCCTTCGCCCCCCTCAAAATTCTGACTGACTGTATGTGTATTTGTTTGAGTCAGTCATTGACTGACAGTTGGACAACCTGTCACTGCCATGGCTCTACAGTAAAGTATGATACGACTTTAACACAAACTCTATTTCAAAACCAGAGCTTCTGATCTAAATTCTAGTGACATTTGTGACAGGGCCGGTTAAATCATTTCATAAATGCACAAATGACACTCTAAAAGCAACCTTTTTGTTCTCTTGAATTATTTACTCCATTTACGTCACTGCATTGTCAATCTTGAGAACTGAGTCGAGAGTATATCTAGGCCTATATATAGAACAGAGTACAGAGCGCAGGCCAACTATAATTTCCAGTTTCTGAGTGATGACGGTGATTTTGCTGTGTCGGGGCTTTTCTGCTGACTAAATGCAAAGGGAACACTATATTTTACTGCATCCTTTCTGCCTTGTCACTCTGTAACCTTCACCTTTAAGTGCACACTCATTCTGCTCTGCTTCATGCATATGGAGAGGAGCAGACTGGGTTTCGGGTGACAGCTGGCTGAATTTTCATGCTGTGGCTGGAGGAACTGAAACCCATCTGAGCATGGTTTTAAAAGTGAACTGCAACATGTGTAAATTATCATGTCAGATACAATCAATCAAATATACACCTGTATACCTCCTGTTTCGTCCTTAAGTGTCCAGAGTGGATAGAGCCATGATTGGATTTGCTTGACGAATTTAAAAACACATCGGTTGCAGATGAAATTAAGGAAGAGTAGTGAAGAATAATTACTGTTGTGGCCCTCAGAGATTTGATCACAATTTAGCCGCAGTTTTGTGTAAACTTACTTTTTTATAAATCCAATTCTGTTCAAGTCACAAGGGTATAGTGGCGGCGTATTTCAGGCACAAGTTGCTGCATAATGATGTGAAGTTGAGCACTGAAAATGCTGCCGTACAACAGTAGTTCTCCAGTGAGATATCTAACACCTACTCTCCAAATATTTATTCAGTAGAATTAAAATTAGTCCAGGGTACTTTGTAAAGCATAATGAGTAGGAATGTCCCTACCAAATTTCTTTGGCTTCTGATCTGAGGCCTTAATATTCCGGATTTGCTGCTACTAGGTTCAGTCTGATACCTACTGTATATTGACCTTAATGTTGAATAAATTTGTACCTGACACATAGACATAACGGCTGTAGCCCTCTAAATTTGACACACCTTATTTCCATGGGCGTCTTGATCTGAATACTGAAAGCTCTGGTTCGAAACTAAGTTTATAAGTGTAAATTATTGATATGGTGTGAACTAGGAGAATGTGACTACTGAAATTCATTTGGTGTGATCAGCTAGAGAGAAGACATTTCTCTCTGTTGGTGTTCTGGTAACTATGATACACCTAGCGAAAGAAAGATAAAGAATTTCGTAACATCAGAGTGATGAAAGGGAGTACAGTAAAAAAAGGTTCAGAATATGATCCGCTGTATTTAAAGGTCTAGTGTGTAGGATTTAGTGGCAACTAGTGGTGAGGTTGCATAACTGAAACTTCTCCAGTGTGCCAAGCGTGTAGGAGAACTACAGTGGCTGACATGAAATGCACATGGACCTTTCCAGAGCCCGTGTATGGTTTATCCATTCTGGGCTACTGTAGAAACATGGCAGACATACAGTTTGGGTTTACTTGACCTTATACTATATTCTACTTAACTTAGACCTATTGTCCTTGTTCATTGGCACTTTCTTGTGCCATCTAGTGGTAGTAAGAGCACAATACACTAATTCATGTAAAACCAAGATGGCAGCCATCTCTGCCAAGCCAGTCTGCAGCTGATCCCCACATAAAAGTGGACAAGGTCCAAAACTTGATCACATTTTATGGTTGAAACTTGTTTATTTATTATAAATAATGTTTGTAGTTTGATATGGCAACAAATTTGACCAGTTTTATCAACAGTAACAAGCTAAGACGCTGTTAATTAGGAAGTACGCATTTGAGGACATTGGGACTTTACTATCATCTTGTTTGAGGACATTAGGACTTAATTATCGCTGAATATTTAGTTTTTTACACTTCTCGGGTCCCACTGATCCCAGATAGCTTGGAGAAATTAAAATGCATACCAAATAAAAGTTCAGGTCTCAGGAGGATATTCAGGTGATTGGACATTATTTTTACCCGCCACGAATATCATATTCCATTTCTTCCAATTAACCCCTCAAATTTCTACACACTGGACCTTTAAGCTGATACCAGTCCATTAAAATATGCCCAGATCAGCCCCGATATGTCCCGTAGATCATCTCTAATCATGAGTGATTAAAGTCCCAGATAAACAAAATGTTACCATCTTTACAAACTTCCTTCCATTGAACCAAATGAACTGAATGTAATTTCTCACCTCAAAAGGTCTTTTAAAGCACTTTGAACTAAAACTCTTCTATTTAGATATGCCTGCAGCAAAATGTCACATTTACCTAAAAGTCAGAAAGTCTGCATCGATATTAAGTCATCATAGCGCCATTGAGGAGTATATCCTACAAGGTCAGTTTAAGACCTTACATCAGAAGAATGTAATAAGTAGGTATAATCCGTGGACTGACATTCAGAATATTCAGAAAAGAGCAGATGGATAGAAGGACAGATGATTGCTGCAGGGGAAATACAGAGACAAACTGTGTGGAAAAACAGCCATGTTGAAGGGTAAGGGTTTGGGAGAGATGAAAGAGAGAGATTCATCCATCTATCAGCTTTCAAGTGGCTTATCATAGTCAGGTACACGATGGCGACAAAATGAGCAAAGAACCCATACACCCATACAAAAACACCAGCAAATAAAACGTGGCTGGCATTGCCTTGTGTATCATTCTCCAAGCACCTACTTAGGGACAGTTCACCTTGAAATCAAAATACATATTTTTCCTCTTACCCTGTAGTGCTGTTAATCAGTCTAGATTGTTTTGGTGTGAGTTCCAGAGTGGTGGAGATATCGGCCATAGAGATGTGTGCCTTCTCTCTAATACAACGGGAGCTAGATAGCATTCGGCTTGTGGTGCTCATAGCATGTAGGCACTATTTTCTTACTACCTGTGTAACCGGGACATGCTTTCTGGAAAGAGACATTGCTATTTAGTTTTTCACATGGATTTTTTTGGCACTTAGAGCACCACAAGTTGAGTGCAATCTAGTTCCATTATAATAAAGAGAAGGCAGACATCTCTACAGCAGATATCTCCAACACTCTGCAACTCACTGTAGAGCAATCAAGATTGACAAATAGCACTACAGGTAAGAAGAAAAATACACATTTTTAATTTGGGGGTGAACTGTCCCTTTAAAGTTCAGAACTTAACACCTAGTCAGGTCTCAAGATATTTAGTGGGTGGCAGTGATGGTGGTGTTTGAGTTTGGTCTTCTCATCGAACTCTCTAAAAACTATGGTGTCCCTTTCCTCCACCACTATGTTTACCTGCGTACAGAAGCTAACCAGCCACTGAATTTGCTTTATGAAAATGAATTGTGACAAGAGGACCCCAGATAGTTTTTGCAAAGCGATTTTTGATTTCTTTATTAATGCTCTCTGTGTTTTACATTCCCTCCCGCCCACAGGGAAACTATGGAGGTGACATAGCTTTATAGAGTGTGAACGATCCTACATACATTACAAGTTGCAGCGTTTTTAACACCAGAGCAGCTGTTTAACACACTGCAGAGCAGCATGGGGCTCACTCCGGTGTGACTGATTTGTAACACCTCTTGTTCACAGTTGTAACTTTTGACTTATGCTACAACTCTCTGTCATGCTTCATGGCTTCCATTGAGCTACAGGGACACCTAAAGGTTTAAGGAGAGGCCATTTATAGGTAACAGTGCTGCTTTGAATGCCTGTTTTTGCTTAAGAAAAAAGGTGATGTGGGTGTGAATTCTGACCTCTAAAGCCACCGGTATGCCCAACAGAGCATATTGTGACATTAAATAATCGGAAAGTCATTGGCCCATGCAAGTAAGCTGTTGCTAAAGAAGATAAAGTGCTGGGAGGAAGCACCTGGACTGGCCACAATCAAAGTTTAAATTAGAAAGAGTCACCTGATGCAATAGCCACAGACTGAAGGGTGCAGTTTAAAGCTTAAAGTCAGGCTGAGTAGACAGAGGCCTGCAAATATAAGACCAGAATCCAGTCTCAAATTCGCCAATATGCTAAAAGCAGTAATTATACCACAGTTTATACAGGTTTTTTTGAATGGTTTCTTTAAAGTCTGCAGACTAATATTTTAAATTAAGATAAAATATAGACTGTACAACATCTCTTTGCAACATATATTTAGGCCTCAGTTGTTATGTGCTGCAGTATGCCTCTGTTTGTCCTCATCTGCTCCGACGCTCCAGTTTTATTCTGCAGCTCATTGTTTTCCCATAAGTCTGTCTGTCTGGGAGCCGCCGTCAGTGTCTGCATTGATTATCGGAGGCTGGAAACCAACATCTGAACCAATAAAAGCTTGAGGGCTTTGAATGGGTGGCTCGCACCATCGATTTAGGAGAGATGAGGACAGAGTGAGGTGTGTGTGTGTGTGTGTGTGTGTGTGCGCGTAGATGGTGAATCAGGTTACACCGCTCTGCACTGTAATCACACTTTAGTTTTATACAGATTTATTTCTGTTTGAACTCAAAAGGCTTTGGTTTACCTATCGACTTGTGAGCCGTGTTAAACAAATGGAAGATTATATTTGGTTTAATATTCAATGTCACATTTACTGCATGTGCTATTCAAAGCATAGACGCGCAGTATTCTGATTACAAGAACATGCTGACTCTGCATCATTACATCTAGTCAAGTTTCAGATACAAAAAAATATTGACTGCATTTTAAGATGCTCCATTTACACGTTAACATCAGTCAGATTGCATTTACACGATGTGATGAACCAGTGGACAGTATACACTGATGTACTACTGTATTCTACATTTTACATTTTCACAGTAACATCATCTGTTTCATCTCCACGGTGCACCTGTGGTGTTGTCTCATTGCTGGAGCTTGGCCAGAACTGCATCCAATCCAAACCATTAAAACAAGGCTTCTGCTGTTCTCTGATCTCTTTGCTGTTTTCTCAGCTCCTCTCTGTCCTCCCCTAAGTGCCTCTTCCTTCCCTTGATGTTTACTGCATGTGTTGTGTGCCAAACAGGGGCTAAAGGTACAGATGATTCTTATTCTTGGCATTTGTTTTAACCTGCTTAGAGGAGCGGATGAGTGGGGTTTGCCACATAGGGTGTGTGTGTGCCAGAGAGTTTCAGCAGTTTTAGGAATGCAAGTCAAAGTTGAGAAGTTGACTTTTTTAAAGATTGTGAGAGCTGTTTGTCCATATCATACTCTATCTGAAACAGTCAGTGCTTACAGACCTTTTTCGCCCTGAGGTTTGATATCGACAGCCTGCCCTGGCATATCGCTGAGGGTTGTTGGGGCCTTATGGAGACTGAAAGGAGAGACTGAAGACCTGCACACACTTCTTAAGGCTGAAAGAAGTATTTCAATACCTCTGCTTGTTCTTGGAGGGTAAAAAAGATATTGGTATTTATTTACAGTTAAAGGATCAGTGTGTAGGATTTAATGGCATGTAGCGGTGAGGCTGCACATAGGCCTTTTTCACAGGAGACATTATGATGTGTCACAGTAGAAAAATCTTAAGTGCTATATCAATCTTGAAGATGTTTCACCTCTCATCCAAGAGGCTTCTTCAGTTCTTTTTTAGAGGTGAAACGTCTTCAAGAAAGTCAAGAAGTCCAGTTGCCTACGATACAGCACTTAAGATTACCATGACCTGAATGACTTAGAATCTTCACCGACACAGAGGAAAAACCACAGATGTAAAGAATGAAATTAATTACGACTGAATTCCATTTATCTGCTTTGATTTCCTTGTATCCTGCATACTGGCTCACTGTCACTCTCACTGGAGCACTTCAATAGAACACAGCCATCATTAGCGTTAGTAGTTACACCTGTGCTTTTCCTGCCATGGTCAGTCAAAATGTCTGCTGTGAAAGAGGCCTATTGGCAGCTGACTTAAACTTCTCTCGTGTGCGAGGCGTGTAGGAGAACTATGGTGGCTGATGCAGAAACTAGAATGGCCCTAGGGTGCTGGCTCCCAACCTGGGGGTCAGGGGGCTGTCAAAGCTTCGTGAGGGGTTACAAGGCCTTCTTGATTTCAGGGGTGTGTGAAACTTTTTAAAATAATACACAGTTGGCCCTCATCTCTGTGAAGAAAACTAAATTAATTTCTTACCTTTAAAGTTTAGATTAATGTTCAAGACCTGAGCATAAGCTGTATTAACATAGCCTTCACTCTCTGCAAAAGAGACTTGATCTGCATCAGACAAGTATGCACTTAAAACCAAAGAGGTAGAAGAACTATGGCTTTGCGTCAAGGAAAACGAAACATTAAACTTGTCAAAAAAGAAGCTTGTCAAGTGTGTATGATTGTTAAAAATGTAAAAAGGAATGCAGACAGAGAAACATATAAAAAGTTACTAAAAATATCAGGAAAACTCATCTCTGATTAAATATTTACAAGAAATAATAAAAATGAGTCTTTTTTTACAAAAATTGTGTTTTTTATTTGTGTTAATGATACAGTTCTTTAGTTGTTCCGTATTGTTATTGTTTTGCAATGAATAGATCATGAAATAGCCGTAGAATATGTCACATTATCAGGGGTCATCAGTCATCAGTGTTTGGTTTGTCCGTTCTGGGCCACTGTAGAAACAACATGGCAGACTAGATATAGATTGATATAAATGGCTCATTGTAAGATAATGAAAACACAATGATTGTTAGTTTTAGGTGATTATAGACGAATGAAAACATAGTTATTGATATTATAATCCATTTCTACCAATATATCCCACTAAGCCCTACACACTGGACCTTTAATATTCTCCTAAAAAGAGAGCGATTGAACATCAGTCAAAGATAAGGCAGCAAAGCACGTGGCTCTTTGTAGTAAAGATGCTTTACACGTATGCACCACTGTGACATGTTCAGACTGTTACATACCATTTAGTGTAGTTTATTCAAAGTAACCACAGATAGGCCTGTATTAATTCCAGTGACATGTTTGATTTAACTTATTTAAATCAATAAATTTAACTATATAAATTCTTTCAAGACTTTAAGGGAAGTATCTCACAGTGTCACTTTCTATATTGGTTAAGTTCTACTTTTCTACAAACTCTGATTTAGCATCTGCCACTGAGGAGTCTGCTGGATAATATTAGATCTGATGGGTTTAATTGCAGTGCCAGATCTCATCAGGATGAGAAGGGAATAGGAAAGACGGCAGGGAGAGAGGAGGGAGACAGAGGGGAGGATGGGTGATGGTTAAGAGCGAAAAAGAAATAATGGAAAAGCGACACAGGTCTGTTTGGTCAAATTGAAAGTGTTTTGATTAGTGAAAATTAATTACAGAAAAAATATCTCAATGCCAGACTCTCTTTTGTTCCTTCCCTTTCTCTCTCTCTTTGTTTTTCTTTAACAGAATCCCATTTTAATTTTCCCCCTTCGTTTTCATTTTTTAAATTTATACAATATATATGAAAATTTCAGCACATAAAATGTAAATGATGAAAATCAGTTTAGTCTATTTCCATCATACTGATCTAAACATATCGGCTGCTATCTTGAAATCAAAGAATTTCTCCCCTTCCCCTTTGGGCTAAATGCAACACAGATATTATGATAGAAATATAAAATATTCTACAATAGATTCAAGGTCAACAGATAATCTTATTCAGCGAGGCCCGAGCAGATGGTGAGAGGTGAGCAGATGAGTGAATGATTCATCAGTAAGTGAGTAAATGAGTGAATTTGTGTGCGAGTGATGGAGTGAGTTATCGCGCGGCGGAGTGAATGAGATGAGAGAAATTGAGAGAGGAGAGAGGGCTGAATATTGTGGCTGAGGGTCATTAAGACTGTGCTAAATTTGATTTAACAGCACTGTTAGATGGCTTTGGATGAATTGTTGAGCGGCCTGATTTAGAGCATTAGGAGTCTGCGCTGTGCCTCATAATTTTTGACCGGACTTGTGTGATATTAGGGATGAAGGGTAATATGTCCACACTCTCAAGAAGGATGTGTTTTCTGGGGGAGCATTTGTTGAGCTCCGGCCAAAATAAATGTGGCTTTGATTTAAAATACACCAAAAACTACACACACTGCTACAATGCTTGGTGTTCTCTTTAGAAATTTCACTTCAAAGGAACTAACTCTTGGTGCCAGAGGCGTAGATCTCTGTGTCGGTGCAAGACTACAACTCTTTGTAAGCACAAATACGCATACGCACACTCTTTGTCAGATTTATAAAGACATATGAATCTGTTTGATTTATCTCACTCAAAATAAAATGGACCTGCTCTTGTATAGCGCCTTTCTAGTCGTCCGACCACCAAGTACTTTTTACACTAGGAGTCACAATCACCCATTCACACACACATTCATACACTGGTGGCGGAAGCTACCATACAAGGTGCCACCTGCTACTGCTCACACACCGATGGAACAGCCACGGGACCAATTTTGGTTCAGTTTCTTGAGCAAGGACACTTGGACATTTGGGCTGGAGGAGCCGGGGATTGAGCCACTGATCTTCCGATTAGTGGACGACCTGCACTTCCTCTGAGCCACAGCCGAAAATTGTGCTGAGTCCCACTTCCCCAGTCAGCCTTGGACATACAGGAGATGCAGCCCAGTTGTCAGATAAAATGTTGCCATTGGATGTTTCTGCAAAACATGTATGTTACATTTGCACATAATAATGTAGCAGATAGGTTGAAATTTTACATTTCAACAAAGTTGTGGTTAAATGTGGTTTGGTTCAGGGACAAAAGGCCTGGTTTGGGGGTCACAGTCCCCGCCAGAAATGCAACTATGTCTTGTTATAAACAAATGCTTTTCATGACACCATCACTGCTGGAAAAACAGCAACAGGTCACTAAAAAAACCCACGTCTGATGCCTTAAAGGCAGCTGGAAACACAACACTGACTCGCTAAAAAACAACTGGTTGTGTTGTTTTTTGGTCTCAAATAGTCGTCTGCAGCTTGACAGGTGTCTCGCCAAGGTGACACACCATCCACTATCCCCTCCATCTCCCAGTGACAAAGTCAGCTTATATACTATATCGCTTTAGAAATGTTGATATAATATATATGAAACATACAAATGTGACGTATTTGTGGTTTGCAATAATGTACAATGCCAACATTTACTTCTGGCGACTGGGCTGGTAGATGTGCCTTGAATCAACTGCTGCAATGCATCAAATTGACCTTTTGCTAAGCCCCGCCCATTTATTTATTTATTTTTTTTAAGATATTTTTTGGGGCATTTTTAGCCTTTAATGGATAGGACAGACAAGTGTGAAAGGGGGTGAGAGAGAGGGAGTGACATGCAGCAAAGGGCCACAGGCTGGTTGCTGCTGCGGCAACAGCCTTGTACATGGGGCGCCTGCTCTACCACTAAGCCACCGACGCCCCGAGCCCCGCCCCTTTATGATGGTCCGACAAGCTGTCAGAGTAAGCATGGAGCCCACACTGTAACTAACTGCACTGCCTGAAGAACTATTATCATATTTTTGGAAAAATAAAACAGTGATTCCAGAGAGAAGCAGACAGAGGGGTCTGCAGTCTGTGTTTGAACCAGCTGTGTGGCATCGCAGTGTGTGCAGATGAACGGTGTTTGGCTTCGCCCACATGCCGCTGCCAACACTTGGACCTCCGCTGCAGGAAGGACATCTCCGGGGGAAGTCAAACAACATTCATCTGCACACAATGTGATGACACACAGCTGGTTGAATATCAGCAAAGTTTCCCTGCTTCCCTTCACTGGTTCCTGTACAGCAGGGTCGGTCTTTGTTTCACTGTTATAATCATTACAAAGCAAAAGCAGCATGTGTATACATTCAGTAGGCTATATCTTCAGTAGCTAGCTAGCTAACCCTACACTTTTCAGGGTTTGATTTTGGTTTTGGAACAGGGAAGAAACGTATATCTTTTTCCAACCTCTCCAGGTAACCAGCCTGAAAATGAGGACAATCTGAAACGACTCCATTAGAGTCAGTGGAGCACAGCCGTGTTGTTGTTGAACCCTGGTCTGAGCCGGCCTGATGCTACGTTGTGGTTGGCCAGTCTGTGTCTGGGGGTGGGACTTTTATTGCTGAGTGTGAATGCTACCATGTTTTGCAAGGTTCAGCTTTACAATTAGCTTCACAAGAAAAGATAAATTGAAAAGGACATTAATAGAAAACGACAAAACAATGGAAAACCGCAAAAGCAGAATAAATAAAAAACATAACATTGTGTGTATCCTTTCGGGCGAACGCATGATTTAAATGCACTTCCTTCTTGCAAAAAGCATTTGCAAAGCAGATTTGCTTGTACGTCCCTGTAAAAATCATCCTATGCAGTCAGTGGAATTGATTTGAAGCCTAACAGAATAGCATTCCATATTAGATTTAGTCTGTCACTTTAGTTTTCCATTTCTACTTGCACACTGAACTCGCTCTAAAAAAATGAAGTACAGTATGCGTGTGGTGAGCGCACTCTGCATGCTCTTCTTCCATAAATACCAGATTACAGTATGCGTGGGAAATGATGTAGGCCTTGATGATACATCTGACCCCTGGTGATTTTTTCCCTGCATCTTCTTCATTGTGAACACGTTTCTTTCCAGGAAAAGTCTTCATCGGCAACAAGAGAGAGATTGCAGAGAGCAGGATCTCTGAACTCAACACGTACATGAAGGTAATCACATTTAATTTTATGCACAGTGCAGTCTTTTATTTCGTACAAAGGACAGAGTTGCTGGCATGCTTGGTATCTTCTGCAGCGTGCGGTGCAGAAGCCTACAACTTAGTGGGCTGAACGATGCTGTAGGTGGATAAGCACTGACTCGGATATTTCAGCAGTAGTTTGCAGATCGAGCTCAACATGTAGGCGTTGCTGCTCTCTTCTCTTTGCTCTGCCCTGTGCCCACATCACGTCTGACTGACTGTAGTTGTGGGACTTTTGACATGTTTCAGTGTTGCTCCATCGCTAAAAACGCGATCAGGTTCTCTTTCTCCCACTCACTCACTTCTCTTTTCTGCTTTACTCTTTTTTTCCCAGCAACCTACGTGGTTCTCACTTTGCCACACTCTCTCGCCTTCGCTCGCCTTGCACTTGTAATCTTTCTCGCTTCATCTCCTCTCTTTCCATCCACTCCTTCCACCCTTCTCACTCAAATCTCCCATCACCCTACTTCTCCTGCTCCTCTTCCATCAAACTCCTACTCTGTCTCCGCTGACCTCTCTAACCCTCCACCCTGACTTCCCTTCTTTTCCACCTGTCTCCACCTGTCTCTCCCATCTTCACCTCAAACACTGCCTCATTATCTTTCTTTTCATCTTTTTTTTAACTCTCTCCTTTCTTGTTATGCAACCCCCTTTCCATCTCTCTTGCCTTATTCTCCCTGTCTCTCCTTTCTCCCAGAGGTTGCTCGGTCTGCCAACATGGTTGCTGCTCGATGAGGCTCTCAGGATGTTTTTCTACCAGACGGACAAGGACAGCCAGCACCAACCGCGAGCCCTCAGGCGTCTCCGCCCACCTACTCGCAAAGTGTAAGCCCCACTGCTCACAATGCTAACAAGCACAAACAGAGTCATAGCTGTAGCTGTCATAGTTGTAGCATCAGCTAACTGAATACCTAAGACAGCCAAGCCAGATGTGGCTAAATATGAAGACGTAGTCCCCACTTCACCCCGATTCACTTGCTGGGGAAATGTGTCTATCTGCATTCAGACAAAGAATCCTTAAACTGTGCACAAAAGACAAGATGCAACCGAACTAACTAGCGGTTTTCAACATCAACTGTCCCAAAGTGTTGTAGTGCATGTGAGACCTTTGAAAATTGTTTTTTATTTTTCATCAGACCCTCAGATCAGTAGAGACGATACTCCAATTATACAAAGTGTACGAGGGTACAAAGGTGCCAGCCTCGGTGAATCAGGTTTAAAACTGAAGCACCTGCAATTAATGATGAAGAGGGTTATTTGTTCCCACTTGAGGGCTTGTTTGTGCCCTAAATTGATTTGCATAAAGTTATTTGTGAACATGAAGTCCTGCAGGGTCTTAGTAAAAGCAACTGAGGCCCTCAAAATGTAACCGTGAATTATTAGAGGCATTTTTTCTATCACCAAGATATGAAAGTGCCTCCTTTATCTCTCAAAAGTTACCATAATTAGTATCAATCTAGTGCCATTAGGCTTTTTAAGAGCAATTTTCATCCCTTGAAATGATGAATATACATGAATGAATCAAATTATGTTTTAAAATTAAAGTAGTTGGAGGAGATGGGTTTCTGGTCTTGTTTTAATGTGGAGGATAAGTGAGATCGACTACATGATAGGCCCCTAAAAAGAGGTAAAGGATGGTAGGTAATGGGCTTTTCTCTAAAAGCACAAACTATAAAAAAGCTTACACCAGTAGTTCTCAGACTTTTTTTCTGTCATGCCCCTCTTTGGAGGAAGGAAAAAGTTGATGATTTCCTGTTGTACTTATCGTCCCTGTCCATTCTGTAAACCTACACACTATCTGGAAATGAAAACGATTGCTATTGTGAAATCACAATTAGTTTACCAATCAACATTAAAATATTCCAGCGCCAATACAGTAGTTCCTCAAAAATACAGTTCTGCATTGCATTTCCTTTTCCTGCTGGACATGCGCGCCCTACCTGTCCTGCCTCAGGCTGTTCTCGTGCACTGTTCCTACATTTTCCTACAAAGAATAATGCACCAACGTTTGTCAATATCCCACATAATCATGAGCCTGTGTATAACCCATGTGTTTGGGAAGGCAGCAATCATGTGACCAATGCACTGAGGGAGTAAGGAGGCAGGTTGGGGTGGTGGATGGGTCACGAAACACAGAACTCTCCCCAGGACTTTCCTGAGGTGAACGATGCTCATAACTGCGTTAGTCATTTTGAGGTACTCCGTCAACATGTTTCCTTCCCTGAACATAAGTATAGTAACTCAACTTGCCTGAACCTAAAGGCGCCCAACCATGCTTCTTTTCCTAAACCGAACTGCAGTAACTTTATGTTAAGTACAGAACTTTACATTCAGAACGTAACGTCATTGATGGGGCACTAATTCCTAGAATATCATACGAACCTTTGTATGAGAATACGTTGCATGCCTGTGTGCCCACTAGGTGGGGTGCGCCACACAGTTTGAGACACACTGGATTCGACTATTGGATTTATATTAGTAATTTAACTGGTAGCTTGAGTGTGTTAGCATTTAAGGGTGCTTCCAGACCTAGAGTTGTCTTGCTTTGGTCCGAATCAGGGAGTCATTTTGTTCCATAAGTTGCATAATTGCCTAGAGTTGGTTCGTGTCACGGCAACAATTACAAACGGACCAGATCAAATGCCTTGTGTGAGAAAGCTGCTCTTGATTGGTCAGAATTTCCATGCGGGAAAAAACCAGGAAGTAAACCAAACGTTGAAGAAGAGTACAGTTGCAGGATAAATGTGACACTTTCTAATGTCACAATGGAGGGACAACTACGCAGGTTGATTTTAGCGCTGCTCATCGTGGACTATATTGCTGTCATTGTTCATTTTAGTCAAACCATACAGTTTGAAAACGAGGCGCGGCTCCAACTAGAAAACAATGTTTTGATGCATTGGATGTGCTGAATGTGCATATTAAGGCAGTACAGGAGGAGGTGCACATTAATAATCCTCCAGGACTGTAACATGCTCATGTTTAACCCAAACAATGTGTCATGTGACTGCAGTTGGTTCACATCCAGGTCGGAACTCGTTCTCACCACAAACGAACCGCACCAGAGTTCGTTTATAACCGGACCGAGACCACCTCTTCAAGAAGATCTTGGTCCATTTGTTTTGGTGCGAACCCAAATGCGATTGCTGTGTTCACACCTGCTCAAACGAACTGCACTGAGGGGGCAAACGAACTTGAGTTTGATTGGTAATATGTGTGGAAACTGAAAGAGTAAACAGCCACATTTATTCAACCAAACAAGTAAACAAATAAAACACTACATAACCAGACAAATACATAAACAACTAATCCGCAACCTTCGTATTTTAAATTGTTAACTTCAGTGACATTGTCTGAAATGTAAAATAGTAACAGTGAATTTTACAACACAAATTGGTGTAATTTCAGTAAACTAATTTAGAGTACTTGGATATTGGATTTAACTCCTTCATTTAAATATGTATATGCAGGTGTATACGTTGTTGTCGTGTCAATCAGGCCTCAAGATCTTGACCTTTGTAACTCTTCATGAGACAAAAGAGAAAACTTTGTCAGACTTAACATCCATGCATCTTTTATTACAGAGCTTTCCATCTAGATGAGTGCTGTTAAGTCTGTCTGTTGATTAATGGAGGTCATTTAGACTGAAAATTCAGTTGCACAGAAGAAACTAAATGGAAGCAAGTTTGCAAGATTGTGTATCACAGTTTAAAATGTTGCTGATGTACCTTTAGTTTTAAAGTCAAGTTGGGTGTGTGTGCAGCATCTGATGTTGAAGTATCAAAATAAAACAGTTTATATAAGCAGGGATTAGTGGTAGGTGTTAGGATTGATCCATTGCTATATAAGAGACATAGGTGTCCCAGAAACTTTGCCTTGACCCACTAATTGTTCAGTATTCACGACAAGAACGCTTGGTTATGTGTTGGTGTGTGCTTACACAAGCATATACATCCTCCAGAACAATAGGTTATCAGGTATAAAGCCTACACCCAGTTCGCAACTTACTGCAAAGTATTTTTCCCAGGAAACATTGCTTTTGAGGGATGCATTAGCCGTCAAATTGAGCACTTGATTGTCTGGTTATTGGGCTTCATCAGGACTCTACTGGGAGAGCTAATCCCCCAGAACAAATCATACATGGTTATTATACCTTAATAGAGTACCAGAAACAAAAAAGCTTAGCTCATAAGGAGAAGGTTTGGATGGTGGTGGGAGCTGCTGCAACAAACTGTGTTGGCATGACGGTAAGAGCTGAGTAATCAGTTAGAAGTGTCAGGTTATAACAGCCACCAGTTAAACCTGCGTGGATATAAAGCTTGTAGCCAAACAGCGGATGGCTGAGGCACTGCCAGGCTTGCATAAAGCAGCTTATTCCAGTCAGGTATCGTAAGCGCGACTTCAGTGCAATGCCAGATTTAACACAATGCTCCCCAAGTCTTTTATCAGAACAAATGGCTGCTAATGAAAGTTTTATAACCACTACTTTTGGAAATAAGCCAAAAGATATTTATGTTTAGATACAATCAAACCACAAAATCGATGAATGAGAGCATCAGTGGCCTTGAGATGTGTTAAAGGAATACTCCATCCCCCAAATCTCATCTTTTGTTGTGTTGTATTTGTGACAATGTGTGTTTTTCTTGTATGTCTTCACGGTTAACTAAGAATCCAAAACACAAAGACAGTGCTTGATGAATTGAAATAAAAGGAGTCCATGTTTAACAACAGCAAAACTACACCAAGACATCCATTCAGAAACTCTTACACAACTCGTGCAGTATAATCCAAGGATAATTTTGAATAGAATAGAATAGAATAGAACATATCTTTGTTGCCCACCATGGGTGGAAATTTGTCTTCAGCTTACCAAACACAAAAGACAACACTGTAAAAAGCAGACAAATAGTAAGACTAGCATATAGAGTCACTACAAAACTCTTAATACATTAAATCAGCACATTGTCTGTCTGTGGTTTAGAAGTCATCAATCACTTTTGGGATGAAGGACTTCTTAAATACATTTTTGGTTGCCAGAGGGACTCTATACTGCCTCCCAGAGCTCAAGAGCTCAAACTGAAGAGAGGATGGGAGCTATCTGCTAAGATACACCTCGCTTTCTTCCTCTTCCTTTCTATACAGAGTTGGGTCAAGGGTTTTTGTGGCTTGCCAACTGTTTAACTTGCCAGTGTCACAATCGTGAGGGGTTTGTTCTTGGATGTACAGTTGAGGTGACTGTACCAGGCAGGAAGGTGAAAAGTTAAAACACTGTCAACCATAGTTTTGTACACTAATTCTAAAATCTGCTGACTAACACCGAGGCCACTGAGTTTCCTAAGTAGATAATTTATCCAGTCGTATGCGCAGTACTTCCCAAACAAATGTAAGACTTAAAACACTACTGCATTAACAGAGCAGCTGCACTACTTGTCTGTGCACAAAACTGAGAGTTTGTAAACAGATGTTGTGATTAAGGCTGCCCCCTAGTGGTCGACCAAATGTTAGTAGACCAAAAAGGTCACTAGTTGGCAAGATTTCATTGGTTGCTTAGTCTCAGAAGAAAAAGCAACTGTTTTAGGAGCTGCGCCTTGTCAAAATAAATCAAAACCTTTGAATTTAATTGAAAGGACAGACACAGGAAGTGTCCACGCTCAGCAGTCAGACAGGAGTCAGGTTAATTTCCAGGGCTGGTACCTGCGGTTATTCCACAGGCTAGTTAATAACATGTCGGGCAGGAAATCCAAAGTGTGGGATCATTTTGAGAAGGTGAAGGACGAACCCAAGGTGATATGTAAACTCATCTTCATTGGTCGACTACAAACATGACGTATCATCTGAAACATGGAAGTAGCTACATGCCCATTAGCCCACAGCGTCATTAACAGGCAGCTCGCTCAGTGTGTGACGTGCACTTGTAGATAAAATATAGGCCTATATTAATGAAGGTTCATTAGTACGGTTTTGTATTTCTCTGTAATGTAGCACAGTGTTAACAATGTTACTGATACTATTCTTTCTCACACCTTCAACTCAAACCACCAAAATATATCATTTAATAATTAAATTAATATCGTAAACATGCAGGCGACAAGTCGACTAATGGCCCTAAATGATGACTATTTGTCGGCTGGGAAAATTCTTAGTCGAGGGCAGCCGTAGTTGTGATATATTTTTGCTGTTGTTAAACGTGGACCCCTATGTCTTCAGTTCATCATGAATGTTTGCTTTTTAAGGATTCTTAAATCACTGCGGAGGAATGTGAGAAAGACAAGGTTTTCTATTTGAATTAATTGTAACACAGGGTGAGTAACTGACATACAAATGATCATTTGGGGAGTGAAGTATTCCGTTAACGAACTTGGCTAAATGGCAGCTGATGATTCGTACAGAGCCTATGAAAGTTTATGTTACCGACTGACAGAAATCTATATTACTTTGCTGATATTTTAAATATAGGCCTGTATGAAAACTCCAGAGTGCAAAATTCATTTTTAATCTTTACTCAATAAGTACTTAATAAGCAGCAGTTTTTTGTGTATGAGTGAGATAATACGACAAAGCATCTGGAGATACAGCACCTCGCACAACAAGTGATAAATATTTCACTTCAAATCAGTAAACAAGGCTGTCCTTGGTTATGATGTCCCATTTGGCAAAAAAGTGCGGCCTTGATTCCTCCCATCTTATCCCTGAATCTCTCTTACATCATAAATGAATGCAGTTTAGTAGTGAGGAAGTGACAGAGGCAAGGATGCATAAATTTGAGGAAAACACTGAAACTCCACAGAGACGTATTACCCTTTTTACAGTCTACTTCCTCATTCATAACGGCTGTTCAGGCTTCTGATTGGCACATGTCCCTGTGGTTGGATTACCCCAGCAGGAGATGTGGTAAATTGGGACTCTCTCAACAGGAAATGATGCAAAGGTAGACTCATATTACTTCCTCTGCTCTCACATCTGACCTGCCTTCATTTATATGGACATTTATATTCGTGTTAGAACACAAGGAACTGTGACATTTCCTCTTTCAGATGTTGCCACATATTTGATTGTCCTCATTGTCCTCGAAACCAGATGCATTTTACTGCATAGTTTCAGTATTTTACAGAGAACATTTAGCTTTTTAATGATGAGCTTTATTCAACCTTGGCAAGAGTTTTCGTGCACCATTAAACTCCTGGCTGTATATCATGGCTATTGAGTTTTATTCTTTCTTTACAAAATGATTTTAAAGTTTTGACATTAAATTGGTCCAGTTCGTACATTTTGTGTTCTTACATAAGAAAAATCACATTAGTGTTCAGTGTTTTTAAACTAAAATGTAAAATCTCAGACACCACTGTTTTTATGTTTATTAAATATGTGAGGATGATGCATTTTGCTTCTTGGGTATTTAGATCTGCAGCCATGCTATCAGCTCTGTAAGGCTGGACCTAGGTACAGCTGTGCTTTGAGCTAAATACTACATCAGCATGCTAACATGCTCACAATGACAATGCTTAGCAGTATAATGTCTCATGTTCACCATCTTGGTTTTGCATTTGCTAGTCAGCCCAAACACAACACAGCTGAGACTGATGGGGCTGATGACTTGCAGGTATTAAGTCATTAATCAAAGTATTGGACACATTTAAATTTTAAAGGGGGGTGATGGCCCTAGATGCAAACTCATTAATCTCTATAAACAGATATCTGCATATATATGCAGAATCTGTAGGCAACGATATAAGATGTTGGTACACAGCATTCTGGTTTCCATTTGTAGTGTGAATAATATTGACCAATCATGTTTGATGGGCAGGTAGATAGTCCATGTGGAGAGGCAGAACACGTTGGCTAAAATGCAATCTCGGCATCCCTCAGCTATCATCTGAAGACAGTTAATCTTTTTATGAGCCTTTTTAATTTACATTTTTCACATGTCTGTTTGTAGAGATCAGGGCAGTGCATGGAAGAGGAGGTCTTGGCCTGGATATCCACTGGCTACACTGGTTTCCCTGAAATATTGGAAGTGGTCCCCAAAGGCTTATCATCTTCAGACCCCATTAGACCATTACCCGATGGGTTCTGGGACTGAGAACTCACCATAGTTAAGAAAGGCACTCTTGCGCTTCAGCCAAAAAAACTGGATCGGTGCGCACAGCACAGGACAAAATAGTAGACACTAAATCAAGTGGGCCACTTCAAAAAATGACTGAACCCAAATGAAAGGAGGCTGGAGTACTCGATAAAATTGCAGAGCTTTTAATCGAATTTCTTCAGAGTTTGACTCTGAAGACTGACATTTCGACGCTACTGCGTCTTCTTCAGAGTTTCAAAACGTCAGTCTGTTTGCACCTTATTAAAAGCTCTGGAATTTTATCGAGTGCTCCAGCCTCCTTTCATTTGGGTTCAGTCATTTTTTGAAGTGGCCCACTTGATTTAGTGTCAACTCACCATAGTTATTATAGTCAATCCAGTGGGGAACGTGAACGTGCATGTTAATCTATCCAGCAGTTGTTCAGATGTTTCAGTTCACGCTGACTCCAAAAAGTCGACAACATGATGTTGCTAGATGAAAAGTCAGGGGATCACCAAAGTCAGAAGAATTCATCCTCTGTGGACCATGAATGTCACTTCAAAAATTGTCTTTCACTATTTCTAACTATTCTTAGAGCTATGCCGCTAGCAGGGCTAAGGCCCTGATCAGACAGAGCACATTTTGCATCTTGCTGTGTGTCTTTTTTTAAATTGTTGCTAGGCGACCACCGAATCCCTTGGCCTTGACTTAACCGCAATTTTGCTGTAAAGTAAACTCACAGAATTGTACCATAAAATCTGCATAAAAATGGACAGGTGGAGGGCACTTGGGGACTGGACGCAGGGGAACGGAAATCATAAAGAGGAGAGATCACAAAAAAGTACCATCAACTGGTAGAGGAGCTACGCTGAGATGACGGTTGATTAGAGGCTTGTTTTAGGATGAGTTGAGGACAGTTCGCCAATCTGCTGTCAGTGGTGGGGTCTAATTAGTGTTGGTAAAATGTTAGAAAATAGTTGAGGCTACAGTTTGTTTAGATATGTCGGGAACTGCCCATTAGTTCGACAGCCCATTAGTTCGACAGCCCATTGGTTCGACATCCCATTGTTCCGACCATATTAAACTCATTGTTCCGAAGTCCGTTCCGAAATCATCATGATGCCCTGTGATTAAGGTCTGGTTAGGTTTAGGCACAAAAACCACTTGGTTAGGGTCAGGAAAGGATCATGGTGTGGGTTAAAATGAAAAAGACGCCATACGCCCGCCGCGAGCCGTTCAGCACCGCGGACAGTCGGACTAATGGGATGTCGAACCAATGGGCTGTCGAACCAATGACATGGACCCAGATATGTCTTGCAGCTTGCCCAGTTGGTCGACGATAGTTTTTTTTCAACTTGAGGCGTTTAAGGCACTTCTGTAAAAACCAGAGGCACATACAAGGCATTCAGCAATGCAAAAGCAGTGAGCAAAGTGCTTCACTCCCACTGAAAACAATTTCAAAAAGCTGTCCTCGTCTGCTAAAACACACTCTGTCTCATTACAGCCTAAGAATACACAGATTGGGTTTCGTAAGGACTTTAAGTAGACGTCACAAAAGGCATTAGATTTTGATCTCCCGTCAAGGGGTAAAGTGTCCTGTTCACACCTGCAGCATTTCTGGGAGACAAAATGTTCACTGTTGTCTAATCTCTGTCCATCTTTGTCTTTTAGGAAGACAGTCAAACCAAAGATGGACCTCTTCTCCTCCCCCAGGGCCGAGGTATGTGTAGCAACATTTTTGAAGTTGTTGTTGCTTTGGTTACAATCTCCATGGCCACCCACAAAGTAACAACTTTTTTAGTCAAACAACCACGCAGAATGCACTGCATCACCCCGAGAAATACCATGTGATCCTGTCAGCACCCTTGGCGTGACTGCATCTCATGACAGTGCTCCTTCTCACAGCACTGCATTACTTTGAGACTCGGGATGCATGAAAGACACACCAAAATAGAAACAACATACACAAACATATTGACCGATGTGACCAATCAATAAGGATGACTTCATTCGTCAAATGTTGTCACACTTTTTCTCCTCCCTCTTGTCTGTGACTCCGTTGACCTCATCAATAGTTCCCGCCTCGCTTCACTTCCTTTTTTAATTTCTGTATCCATCTCTCTTTTCGTATTAGCCTCCCTCTCCCTCCTCGCTTTATCTCCTCCTCCCTATTCCCTCCCTGCCCCACCTCTCCCCTTAAACAACCCTTAAGTTTGTCCTCCTTTCTTTTTCCTCTCCCCTCCCTCTGTCTCTTTCCAAGGTTACAACCGTATTTCAACCCTCTTTCCCCCTCCTCCTCTTCTCCTTCACATCCTCTTATTTTTATTCCGTTCACGCCCTCTACCCTGACACCATAAAAAAAGAGAAGAGAAACAGTGTTTGTATTCTGTGGTCGGTTCAGAAGGTGTGTGTTTGTGAGGTTGTGTAGCTGGAGTTGTTCAGGTGCAGGTGTGCAGGAAGGGACTGCAGTTAGGTCAGAGGTTAAAGTGGTAATGACCTGCCAATTACATTCTCCAAGGAGGCAAAAAAATAGTTTTTATCCTTTAGACGATCAGCACAGTCCTGGACTGACCTTTAAACACACACACACACACGTTTCTACTTCTATACTTGTGGGGACCCTTACAGACACAATGCTTCCCAACATTGACTTTACCCATCACAAATAAATGCCTGACTCCAACGTTAGCCTGACCGTAAATCTAACCTTAATCCCAAAGTCTAAGGGCCCTATTTAAGCAATTTATAGTGCGTGGTGCAAGTGCATTTGGGACGTGTCCAGCCACTTTTGCTCGTTAAATGGTGCATTATCTGGGCACAAAGTAAGGCACAAGGGGCAAAGGGGTTGTATTTAGTTCCTTAAATAATCATAGAAGGGTTTTAGGCTAACATGAATTTAACCAATCAAAGTGTCATCTCCCGTTCCCTAAAATCCCCAGCCGCACCTGCTGCACCACTATGTACACGGCGGATTCTGCAAATTGGAGAAGCGAGCGTAGTGCAGTTAGAGCAGCAGTGTCACTGCAGCAAATTTCGTTGGCACATTTAAGCAGCAAAATAAGAACTGTAGTTATGAACTTGACAGAGGAAACAGAGCTAAACTTTTAGCTGCTGAAATAGTCAATGAAGGTACGCTGCTTCTCGTGCAGAAATGTACACAGCGTCTCTCTTAATGGGGAGTCGAACGGCAGCTCTGCTCTGCTCTCTGCTATGTTCACTTTTCAGAGAATGTAATCAATATTTTTCTTGTTAGTGATGTTTCATTTCACCTACTTGCAACACATCCGCATGTCCCTGTATGTGTACACGCGTTGTAGATGTTTCTTAATTTCTGTATAATGCACCCTTTGAATAGCAGAAAAAGCAACAATGCTCCTGACCACATCTCATTTTAAGACCCACACATCAGTGGGTGCACAAATGGGTGCAAGTGCATTTGCTACTTACACAACATCGGCACTGGCTGTGCAACTGGCAGTTGAGCTGTGCTGTGCACCACTGTGCGCCGGGTGTAAGACAGGACCCTAAATCTTCAAACAACCCTTTGAAGAAGTGAGAAGTGGCCAAAAATGTCCTCAAACTCCAGGTCTAAAAATGAAATTGGTCCTCACAAAGATAGAAGTACAAGAACACTTCATAAATGTCTATTTTTAAAATACACCAATAGTGCCTTGCAGAAACTGTGTGTAATACTGTTTGTGTAGGAGTAATAATGTTGATAGTGCAGTCAGACTGATGGATGGCAGCCATTACTGTACTGTGGACCTTGGAAACTGAGATGGATGTTTATCACTGTTGTCTGATGTTTTGTAAACTAAACGCTTAATTGATTAACAAAATAATAAGCAGATTAAATTATCATGAAAAGTTATACTGTAGTGACAGATTTTTTCACTTGTTTTACTAAAATAGGTTTTGTGGATTCAGCTTTACATAGAAGTGGCTCGATAAGTTGAACATTTTCTTGCAGTGTGAGTGTTTGTGTGTTTGATGCACCTTTGCTCAGCTGTGTAAGTAACTGTGTCCACGCTGTATACAGCAACATGTCTGCAGGTGAAGTGTGTTGCTGCAGCTCGTGTGCTTTATTACCCTTGCAAAAGCGTTTAACTTTTCCTAACCTTGCACTACACAGAAAAAGGTGCAGCTTTAGTCTCTCTCTCTCTCTCTCTCTCTCTCACACACACACACACACACACACACACACACACACACACACACACACACTCTGTACCTTTCTGCACACTGTAGTCTCTTCTCTCTTTCTCTCTCTCCAGCCAGCCTACTCAACATTTATTTTAGCTCTCGCTCTTTCTCTCTGAGCAAAACAAGTGCTTCTCTGTGTGTTTGTGCGTCCGGCAGTGTGTTTTTTTTCAGCGCAGGGAAGTGGCTGTTAAACTACATCCAAACAATGATCAATGGCTGGTCTGAGCCTGATGGATAAGAGGAGAGCGCAGGCATTTGTCACAGTAGAGCTGGTGCAAAACATTAGCGTTTACACTACAACACTTCATTCCACTCCGCTTAGTATTAGCTCAGGCTCAGCCCCAAGCAGCATAATAAGTAATTGTTGTCGGCTGTAGCACTACGAGCTTCACTCAAGGTCAATGGGACAGGCTGTTTTCGGTTAGCGTGAGTGTAACGATGCACAAGCAGGAGGGCTGGTTTTGTCTAATGTCACAAAAGTGGGGACAAAAAAGCAGGGACAGATAAAGGAGAGAAAAGAGGCTGAGAGTATGTCAGAGAGGGAAAAAGATAAAGAGCAAAAATGCAAGAAAAAACCCCATAAAATTAGAAAATTGAAAATCATGCAGGTCCCAGTCGGCCGAGACGCAGCCTTTCTTTTTGCAGAGAGCCATTAGAGCAGAAATTAGATCCTATTTTAGATAAATTTCCTTCAGCAAAAAAGCTGATATGCAGGTACGCTTATACTTAATCTCGCCAGGAAGAAATATGACCATAAAACTCAGATGTTCACTTTTAATCTGTATTATGAAGTGAAATATTGCAGTAGAGGGTCCATTGGTGCATGTGCATATGAGCCATTGTGATGAAATAACTTTTGATTTAACAGGTTTGATAGACAACTCGCATTGTAGTTGCATTGCTTACTACCAGTTCACCTCCCTGAATATACTGTATATATATAAACACAGTGAATATAAAGGTTAAGATGACACATTGATATCACAGCAGGTTAAGTGTGTCTTTGTGTGTGCGCTTCCGGGTGAGTCACAGTGATGAAACCGCAGAGAATTACACCGAACTCTGCAGCTCCACTGAGCTTTTTAGCCTGTTTCAGGTCACCGTTTTAGTCTCACAGCGCATTAACTGTTTGGTAAACTCTCACCTCTCCCATTAGCCAAGAAGCTGTCTAAAGCAGAATGGCTCTGATAAACCCACTGCACCGTGCCTGCCAGGCACCTCACAGCAGACAGACAAAGATAGCGACTAGCTGGGGAACATGGTGGACCATTTAGCAGCTAAGGACCTAGATATTTTTTCAGAGCCAAAAGAGGAGTAAATGTTGGAATGACATGCATCAGGTCCCCAGAAATATGACTTCATACAAAAGCTAATCCTGCTCCGTGTTTACTGAATGTTTCCTTACCACCATGTTAACCATAAATACTTTCTGAATGTGTCCGATAACGTGTTCAGGCTTTGTGTCCGTCAGCTTGTCGTACTCCCAAGTTTTGAAATTAAATACGTTTTTGATTAATGCAGGATTTTGGATTTGCTACTGTCCAAACGCACACTAGTTTCTCTGCATGACAGCTGAGAAGCAGAACTGACCCGGACAGATGTACACGCACAACCTCTGCAACCTGTTCTTGTTCTGATATGCATACACATGCGTATCCTCCTATAATCCTTCACTCCAGGCCTTCTAGGAAGTGGGCCATCTACTTAAAAAGAAATACACTTTCATTAAATGTCAGGGAGAGAAAAAAAACTCAATTCTCATCTCCACCTCCCTATTGCCAGACTAACGAGCTGAGGGTTTAACAAGCTCATTAAGGCGGGGTCGGCGCGAGTCTAATTGTACCGGATGATTGCTCCCGGGGCTGGCTGAACCCAAGGGTTGTGCGACTACATTTAGAGGCCAGCTCTTTACTAGGCACATGAAGTACACCAACACGAAGTCCCTATAGGAGACGGCTCTAATTCTTTGCTTTGCATGGCTGGTCAAATTACAAAACTATCATTGAGGAGGCCATTGTATTTCACACATTATGTAAGACTGATTTGTACAGACTGTACAGCTGTGGCTGCATTGCATTCTGGTCTATCGATGCTGCTGTGTATAGTCTGGTTGTTTTGTCTGTGACAGATTTAATCCTATATGACTGGCGGGTAGTGTTACAAAAAAAAGATTGCTCTCTTTGTCAATCTGTCAAACTCAACAGATCCTGACATCTTATGTCACACCCACTCCAACAATGCAAACTAGCCCATCTTAAAGAGTTGAAGTGGCTCCTTGTTGACAGTAGAACTCAGCAGTTAAACAAGATGTTACAAGGTCTATATTCAGATTATTTTACTGGGCATTTTCAGTGTGTTCCGGACACTCATGTCCTACAAGGGCCAGTCAGTCTAAAGCATAGACTGTATATAAAGATGGACGACGTGCCTCCCTTTACCCCCACTGTACAGAAGTGAAGCTAAAATATCCTGGATATCGCCACTGCCATCTTGCTCTGGTGACGTCATTCAGAGCCAGAGTCTGCGCAGTAGTAATCTCTGCTGGTTTGGATTCTTTGAACTTATTTGGGACATTTCACCCCTAAATCAAAAATGCATATTTTCCTCTTAACCTTTGTGCTATTTATCGATGTTGATTTTTTTAGTGTGAGTTGCAGAGTGTTGAAGATATCGGTCATAGAGATGTTGGCCTGCTCTTGAATATAATGGAACAAGATGGCACTCATCTTGCGGTGCTCAGTGTACAATACATTTGAACGACTGCAATGTCTCTTTCCAGAAATCATGACCTGTTCATTTAAGATAATCCACAGACCTTGTTGTGAGCAGTTTCATGTAGGAACTATTTTCTTTCTACTGAACGACACCGCACAGAGAGAAGCGTGCATTGACGTGTCACGCAAGGAGGACACCATTAATGATGCTCTGCCAAAAGCACGAGCCTCTCATCCACGAGTAGATGCCCACTTCCTTCTGCGTGGTGATGCGGTAAGTGGGTGTAGTTCGGTGGAATGAACAGAGTTCCTGCATGAAACTGCTCACAACAAAGTCTGTGGATTATCTTGAGTTATGGGTCATGAATTCTGGAAAGAGACATTGCTGTTACATTTTTCAAAAGAGTTTTTTTTTTTAGCACTTTTGCACCACTTGTGCCATCTAGTTGCATTATATTGGAGAGAAGGCAGACTTTGCTACGGCTGATATCTCCAACCCTCAATAACTCACAACAAAACAATCTAGACTGATAAATAGCACAAAAGGTAAAAGAAAGAAAAATATATTTATGTTTGGTTTTGGGGTGAACTGTCCCTTTAAATGACATACACTCACACAATCAGCTCCTGTACTGCCCACAGCACTGAGTTTTAATACTTTGCTCTTCAGGTCAACTACTTAATTAGTTGGCTAAACTGTTCGTAGACACAGAGGTGGACGGAGAGGAAAAAAGAACAAATTATAGGAAAGAAACAGACTGAAATAGATACACAGGGAAAACGACAAGTCAGAGTAAAGGGATGAAGAGGTGGAACAATGATAGTGAGGAGAGATGAAAGGAGGTATAGAGGGAAGGGGAATTGCTTTGTCACATCATATTTGGTGTTTGTGTCGGAGATCGCAGCTTATCGCCTCCAACACATTTTCACATCATCTATAAATTACTGCCAGCGGCGGGTCAACGCTATAATAAAACAGCGTCTGGAATAATGCATTAAAAATAGCAGCCCCAAATTCAAAGAGTGTGTGTGTACGCGTGCTGGAGTGTGTGTGTGTGTCCTCAGGGTCAGGATAATCTCAATGGATTGTTAATCCAGCCAGCTCCCTCACTCCCCAGCTTCATTAATCTGCCACCAGCCTCTGTCTCATTTTCTGTGGACACACATACACACACACACACTCTCACATGCAGTCATTCATTCTCGTACACACACACATACACACACACACACACACGCACACACACATTTGTACGTATACTTTAAAGGTATAATCCTTTAAATTTTCAACACATCAAACTCATAGCCATTCTGTCATTACTTGTCTCTCAGATTTAGGGTTGGGTGCCAATCTCGTTACATTTAAGGGTACTGATAGAATTACTTCAGCACTACCGAGTAGTGATTTACAATTAATCAATTGGTGCCAAATTCCAGTACCTGAGAGAACACCTGTGTGAGAGCTCAGCTCCGCAAAACAGCTCTGCTCCCAGCTGGTGACCTGCGATGATATTTTTGGCGTCTTGTCTATTTTATTGTCTGTTTTATGTTAGAAATATCCTGCTGTCACTGCTGTGTGTCACTGAGTTTTTACGCAAGTTACACAAACACACAGAGGTAGAGTGGGTCGTCCACCAATCGAAAGATCGGCTGTTCAATCCTCGGCTCCTCCAGTCCACGTGTCAAAGTATCCTTGGGCAAGATACTGAACCCAAGAATTGCTCCTGACGGCTGTGCCATTGGTGTGTGAGTGCGTGTGAATGCTTACTAAAGACAGGTGGCACCATGTACGGTAGCCTCGGCCACCAATGTGTGAATATGTGTGTGAATGGGTGAATGTGACCCATAGTGTAAACGTGCTTTGATTGGTTGGAAGACTAGAAAGGCGCTATACAAGTGCAGTCCGTTTTCCATTTACTTACCACATATTTGTCAGTTGTGTCTAAATAAGGAACGAGAGAGAGGAGCAGACAGATGGACAGATGGACAGACAGAGACAGATGTTGGGAGAAGTTTGCCCTCAGGGCTGTCTGCCAGAAAGCCCTTTCATGGTTAGGATTAGGACAAAGATGATGGTTTGGTTGGGTACCAGTATAACTTCAAATGTGAACGGTACCCAACTTTACCCAGTTGTTAAGAGCTGAGTCTACCCTTTCCCGTGCAGGATTCAAGTTGCGTATCCACACACAAAGGTCAGGTTGCATGCCTGATGTATTCTGAAGGGGAACTTCAGCTTTTGTCGACTGTCTGTTTTTTGTCAAAACAGTGTTTGATGCATTGTAAATGGATGTCCGAGTTGCTCTTGACATTTGTGAGTAGCTGTTCAAAGTGTGTTTGCTGCCGCCTGCAGTGGTTGACACACACCTGTATTATTGAAGAACACTTGCCGTTACACAGTATCAATCTCGTAACCCACAGGCTGACGGTCTGATGATGATAAGCTCTGGGGGCCACGACCAATTTGTTCAAGATGCCAGTGTAGCCAGCAGATATTGCGCACCAATCATTTTGGCTAATCTCTTTAAACAGATATCTACATATGGGTTCTGAGATTGCATCTTGACATCTTGACTTCTTGGATTACAAACGGCAACAAGAACACTTCCAATACCTAAATATTGTCCGGTTTAGAGATGCACCGATCCAGCTTTTTCAGTTTCAATACTGATCCCGATGCTGTGGCTGTGAGTATCAGCCGATACCGATCCGATTCCATGGTTGACCTAAAAAGCTATATACCTTTACATGTAGAACAGAAAAGACTAGAGGCATCAGGCATTGATGACTACACAGCTCTTTCCTAAGGTAAAATGAAACAAGATGAAACAGATTAATGCAATGATGAACTATTTATTTCTAAGAAAAATAAACGATTGTGCAACAGCAGTTGAAATAGTGTGAAATACCTCCACACAGCAGATTCTCTCCTTTGCTCCATGACGTATGAGGTAGCTCGTGTCGCAAAAGGATTGCCTCAGGTATAGGTTGCATTTTCCGATACCCGATCCATCTATTTTGATGATATCTGGGCCAATATTCGATCCAGATATCGGATCGGTGCATCCCTAGTCCGGTCGCCTACAGATTCTGCATACATATGCTGATTTGTCTTTAAAGAGATCACTACACAATTAATGCATCCGGACTGATTTTTTAAACATGCATTAATTCGTTTTTGGCCACCTGGGGCAGTGCAACAAGCTGTAACGTTTCTATAGCCAACATGTTAACAAACAGTTGCCTATTTACACATCCAGCAGAGACAGAGCACACAACGTGTTTGCATCTATCTAGTGAACGTAAGCCCAATATTCATCCTCCTTTGAGCTCCGTTTTGGTCTCAGTTACCCTCTGAGTGCTCTACATTCACCAGATAGTGGTTAACTTTGTCTTATGTCATTGTGTGCTGGGAGGGTGGTGCACAGTACGTTTACCAGAGCTTTTTTGCTGAGAACTGCTGTGCTGCCTGCTGTGTTTGGAAACGGTGTTGATGGAAGTGACAAGGCTGAACCACACAGCAAAGCTGGGGGGTGTAAAACCAAAATAATGAGAAAAATGTCTCTAAAAGACTTCACAGAGCTGAGGGGAACTGTGGGAATCATGACTGTGTGTGGCTACTGTGAATGTTTAACACTATACATGATCATGAGCGAAGGTTGAGCAAGTTTATCTGTCTTATCTCTCTTCATTCATGGTACCAGAAAGCATTCACACAGTCACTCAGTCACTCACTGATTATCCTGCGAGGTTTATCACACAGAGTCTCTTGATACGAAACCACCACATGAAAACCGCAATGATCTATCAGCCCTCTGCAGCCCTGCACCTCTGTTTAACTTTCACTTTTCTTATCTCCTCCTCCACCACCTCCTCCTCCTCCCCCTCCTCCTCCTCTTCCTCCTCCTCTTCTTCACCTCCCTCCCACTGCTTTAACCGCTCCTCGTTCTTTTTTTGGTCTCGCTGTACCTCTCCTGATTCTCCAACTCTCTTTTAGTTTCAGCGTCTCTAGCGATTTCTCTCCTACTGTGGTTGTAATCCTCGCCTCAATTTCTCAGTCCGATATAATCACTCTTCTTTTCCTTTTCTCTCTTTCTTTCGGTCTTTCTTTCTTTCTCTCTCTTTCTTATCAGCATTGTATGTACGGCTCTCTCTGTATGCTTCAGTTGATATTGATAACACAAAAGCTGCTTACTTGTGTGTGTGTGTGTGTGTGGGTGAATACCGGCAGGAGCATGCAGGGTACAAGTGCTATTACAGTGAAGAGATTATTGTAGCTTTTGTGTGTGTGTGTGGTTGTGCATTTGTGAAAAAAAACTTTTTTTCACAAATGCTACTTTATCATCCGTCTGTTCGAGGAGTCTCTTTTGCAAAAGGACAGGAGCAGGTTTAAAGCATCGGTAATGACTCTACTGAGTTCTACTTTAAATGCAAATTCAACTTTGGCAGGCTTTTAGTCCAGACGCACTGATGCTAACCAGGACGGTCGAGCATCCAACGCCTCCCAATCACACGGACGCACGCACACTCACACACACACGCCCTTGCATTGCAGTGGGGCAGCTCTTTGGCTGTACCACTTTTGCAAACTCCTTGTTACAGTACATGCTTTTTACTTCATCTCCCACAGACTTACACTCACTCACACACTTACACAGGTGCACAAAGGCAAAGCTATTACCAGCAGTACATTTTGCACATATGAACAAAAGTGCTGCAAGTCAAGAGTGATCGATAATTCATTAATCACTTAAGTCATTAATTAAACAAATATGCTTAACTCTTTACAGCTTCTCAGATGTATGAAATGGTTGCTTGCCCTGTTTTATATCATTGTAAATTTAACATATTTGGGTTTTGGGCTGCTGGTCGAGCCAAACGAGAAATTTGAGGATGTCACCGTGGGCGACTGTGATGGGCATTTTTCACAAAGTTTATAAAATAATCTACACATCCACTGATAATGAAAATAATCATTAGTTGCAGCCCTAACACACACTTTCAAACACCTACATTTAATTCCCAAATACTATTAAAATCTGTAACAACTTGCAAAGACAGTTTCTGCTCCACACAAACACACAGAAAGAACAGCAGCTTAACTGAACACATGAAGTGATTCTTCTCTAGCATCCCATCTTTCTCATTGTCTGGCTGTCGTTCCCTCTCATTCACACACTCTCACACTCACATCTCACGGGATCGTTCCTTTGCGTATCAGTTCTCTCCCCCACAAATCTTTACTTCGTCAAGTGGATAAATTCATCTTTGTCTTCTCTCGCATCTCTTCACTCTCCCTCATTAGCACGCACGTGCAAGCACACGGGTCTTCTCACGCTTCAAACTTCACTCCTTTTGTGCATCAATTCTCTAATTCGAAGTCTTAACTTTGTCAAACTGTAAAAATACACAGCATCTCTCCTCTCTCTCTCTCTCTGCCTGCCTCTCCGTCTTTCTCTAACTTACACACTCACGTTACTCTCCATCAGCAAAAAGTGTCTTTTACCTGTCCGCTCTCACCGTCTCTTCTCTCTTTGTGTTGAATGTGTCCGTCTCCCTCCTCTCTCGTTCCTCTCTCCTCTCACTGACTTGTGTGTGTATGTGTGTGTGTGTGTGTGTGTGCGGCTTCTTCTCTGTGTGTGTGTATGCGTGCGTGTCCCAGGTGATGTTTGACTTTCGCGGCAACGGCAAGGCGGAGTTGAACCTGAAGAAGGGAGATGTGATCTTCCTGCTGCAACGAGTCAACGCAGACTGGCTGGAGGTAAGAGAGAGAGAGAGAAAGAGAGAGTGTGAGAGGGAGGGGGGAGAGTAAGAGAAAAAGTGGGGGAGGGAGGGAAGGAGGGAGAGATGGAGAGAAAGAGTGGGAGAGTGGAAGGCAGTGAAAGACAGATGAGAGGGATGGGAAAGATATATAGAGGAGGTGGAGGGGGAGAGAAGATATAAGCCAAGAAGAGAGAGAAGGAGGCTTCTTTTTTGGGACGGTGGAGGAGAGGAATAAGGAGAAAGAACGGAGGAGGGAAAAAAAGTGATGGACGAAGAGACCAAGTAATGGCAAGAGATGGAGAAAATGATAGGGAAGCAAAGAGGGATGAAAACAGATGGGAAAGAAGGGGAGAGGGACATATTCTGATAAAGAGATGGGGAGAGAAAGAGGAGAAATGCAGAATGAAATACGAGAGAGATGGAGGGAAACAGAGAGATGGAAAGTGAGAGGATAAAGTAATAGAGGCTGAATGAAAGCAGAAATAGAAAGCATGAGGAGAATAGGGGGAGATCTTGCTACCTGAATGAGTGGATGCACAACCACCTCCTCCTCCATGTCTACAGATTGCATATAAGGGTGTTTTCACATATAGTTCTCTTTAAACAAACCAAACCCAGTCCTTTTAACGTGGACCAACGGAAAAGGGACTCCATTCCTTTTACGTTCACATTGTCAGCACATTTCAATTTTTTTTAGAAGTGGCACTGCAGCATGGTTATGAAGCCCCCTCACTTTCAGATGAACTTACAATTGAAGGAAAACCTTAGTGTTTCTGTGCTGTAGACTTTTGCTGTTTGATGTATTCTACATTCCACATCTGGAGAAAGCAGTATCTTCCGTGGACCAAACTACTCCTCATCCTGCATCCTTGCACACATTACAGTGTTTCATCTGTTTTTTCAAGCGTTCCAGTGCAATAGCATGTGATCTAGAGGGCCAAATACAATGGCAGAGAGCAAAGCGAACCTTGAGCGCTTTGTGTTCACACTGCACAGGTTAAGTGAACCTTTGCATGGACTTGAAGCGAACCGAACTCAGAATACCTCCTGGGATGGTCTGAGTACGCTTCACTTCAGAGGGGTCAGAGTTTGCTTGGAATATGCACAAAAGTTGCAGAGTCACCGCTCAATGAAAACCCTTTAAGTATATGCACAAAGATAGTTGATTTCCAATTGACAGCTTTTGCGTCTGTGCGGCCACATACATGAACACATCTGACGCCCATTGTAGTATAAACATAAACAGAAAGGTTATGGGGTTAGAAAGATTGTCCCAGTGTAGTTTGGAAGAACTTGTACTGGTCTGCACCAAGCTGCAACCTCAAGAGCAATAAAATGAAGCTAAAAACTGCAGTTCTTTGAATGGCCACTTGAGGCTGGCTCCAGAAGCCAGTCAATCCCCATTAGAGCTTAGATTCTCTGCCCGAGCCCGAACGCAATCCGGACCCGTGGGCCGGCCCTCCCTTGACGGCGCAAAATGTGCAGCAAAACGACGGGGACCTCGAGACAAAGCTTGCCATGGAAAGAAAGACGTGAGTCAGCCTTCAATGTCCGTTCGTATCCTTAAAAAAAATGTTGGGTTTAAACCGGGCTGTATTGATTACAGTTAAAGGGACTGGCCGGGCCGGGCCAGGTTTGGACAGAACATGCTCGGGCTCGGGCTCTAATCCCCATAGACCCCCATGTTAATATGCCCAACTTTACACCGGAAATAAACATGTTAACAGCCTCCTGTCTCTCCATATTGCTCGGTTAAGTAGCTGCGGTGCTATACAACTGGTGCGGCTAGCTAGTCGTCGCCCTTGAGTGCAGGGTGAGTCATCAGACATTTGAAATCACTTTACTTGATTTTACCTGGAAGAGAAAGGACAGGAGTTTTTATGTAAAAATACTCTGATACAGATTTTCTGACACGTTTGGCATATAACGAGATAATCGATTAACACAGGGACGCAGGGTTTGAACTGTGAAAATATATTTTTCATTTCATAGGAACTTTAATGTGTGCAAATCCCAGACAGGTCCCCAAATCTTGTAGAAATCCTTCCCGGAAGAGTGGAGGCTGAGCAGCAGATGAGTGCCAATGGTTTTGGGATGACATATCTAAAAAAAATCTCATGATGTATCCACATACTTTGTGTGGGTGTCCACATATTTTTGGCCATGGAGGGTATATTTCCACTTTGTTTTATTTAATGATTTGTTTTTGGTTATCTTGCCAAGCGATGTAAGGAAATACACAAAACAGTCCCTTCACAAGTTGCAGCAATCAAAAGTTAATTACAGAACATAATAAAACTTAAAGTCAGAGGGAAGATTAAAAATAGTGTCATCACGACACGGCGGCAGCTGAGTACAGTGACCACAAAGTATCTGCACAGATGTGACTGGAGGTGCTCTGCTCTAGTTTCCTTTTGAGGAACAATTACTTAATGAACAAAATGTCCTGATTACACACTGCGAGCGTCACGTGTAAGTCGCCGTCGTCCAAAAATGGGATATGGGACATTTTAATTAGCTGCTCAACAAAGAAATGCAACACTGGAACACTGGTGCCGGCAAATAGTTAAAAAAGGTCAGGAAACGTGCCTGATGAAAAAATGTGTAAGGTGTTGAGACAGAGTGTGAGAGAGAAGCAGAGAGTGGGTGAGTGGGAGAGCGAGGGAGGAGGTGGAAGCTGATATGGTGGGAGAGAGGGAGAGAGAGTGAGAATCAACATGGAGGAGGAGGACGGTGCACTTATCTTGCCTCTGGCTTTCTACAGAGATCCAAAAATTGTAACAGAAAACACTGATAATCTATTAATCCTTTTTGCAACACTGCAAAACACAAGCTCCTTGTTCTTTTTTGGCAACTTTGCATCCATGCTTGTAGTAAGCGTTTTGTTTTTTGGGGGTGGGTGAGGTTAATGCAACACTTAGAACTTGTGAAAAGTTGACTGAGTGCCTTTGATTTAGTCAGTGGACAGAGCGGCTGTGGGTGGAAAACGTGACAAATCCAACTGGCAGACTGGTGCATCAAGGTGAATGTTTTAAACACACCAGTGGAGAGAAACCTGAACAGTTTCAGGGCTCCCAGAGAAAATGAGAAATACTTTCAATTTGATGAGCATCTTCTGTGAGGCTCAGGGGCGGGGCAAGAGGGTGGCTAGTGATGGGGTTCTCTCCCTAAAAAGGTATAGTTTTAAACTCAGACCTAACTGACAACCAGGCCCCGAGGAACGCTGCTCAGCCTTGCAGCCAATTTCTACCAGTGGCCACATAAGATATTGCAGCAAAAAATTGCAGCAAATTAAGAAATTAGAAAGTTTGCTATTCCTACATCTCAGATGCTTTCAGACCTAGAGTTGTCTTGCGTTGGTTCGAATCAGGGACTTATTTTGTTACATAGTTGTAGAATTGACTAGAGTTGGTTCGTGTTCTCACGACAGCATTTACAAGCGGACCAGATCAAATGCGCGAGAAAGCTGCTCTTGATTGGTTAGAATTTCCATGCGGGAAAAATCCAGGAAGTAAAGCAAACGTTGAAGAAGAGTACACTTGCAAGATAAATGTGACACTTTCTAATGTCACAATGGAGGGACAACTACGCAGGTTGATTTTAGCGCTGCTCATCGTGGACTATATTGCTGTCATTGTTCATTTTAGTCAAACCATACAGTTTGAAAACGAGGCGCGGCTCCAACTAGAAAACAATGTTTTGATGCATTGGATGTGCTGAATGTGCATATTAAGGCAGTACAGGAGGAGGTGCACATTAATAATCCTCCAGGACTGTAACATGCTCATGTTTAACCCAAACAATGCGAAATGCAACTACAGTTGCTTCGGATCGAGGTCAGAACACATTCTCACCACAAACAAACCGCACCAGAGTTCGTTTGTAATCGAAACGAGACCACCTCTTCAAGAAGGTCTCAGTGCGGTTGTTTTGGTGCGCACCTGAGTGTGATTGCTGTGCTCACACCTGCCCAAACAAATCGCACTTAGGGGGCAAACGAACTTGAGTTCGATTGAAATGAACCAAACAGGGCAGGTGTGAAAGCACCCTCAGTAAGAATCATAATTTCTTGTTATTTAAAGGTCCAGTGTGTAGGATTTAGGGCGATGTAGTGGCATCTAGCAGCGAGGATTGCAGATAGCATGCACCTGAAACTTCTCCTGGTTAGAATTCCTTCAGTGTTCATTGTCCAGGAGGTTTTTACTGGGAGCTGGATTATCCAAAGAGGTCTCTACCTCTCTAAAACTAATGGTCAGTAAAAACACTGAATAAAGAAGTTTTTCTTTACACATTTGAGTTTCTCTGACGCTGTTCGCAACGTTGCAGATGGGGCGCTATAGCCCAGCACCTGCTAATGTGTCCTCACCTAATTTAGTTCCAGACATTCAGCAGGTGTTACCATGAGCCAAATTACCCACAGAGGCGTCGTCCTCTCCAAAACAAATGGACAAGGTAATGCAGACTGGTAAAAACACTGAATAAAGCAGTGTTTCTCTCATGTTGTCTGGCATGTTGGAGACAGGTCGCTAGCCTAGCACTTGCTAATCTGTGCTCACTTTTTCCTCTGATAACTTAAGATGCAGATGGTTAGGAGTTTTCCTGGGAGCCAAATTACCGCAGGGGTCTCTCCCTCTCCAGAACAAACAGAGCCGGTGATTTCAACTGCTAAAAACATTGAAAAAGTAATTTCATGTTAAAAAAAAAAAATTCTAAATCTAAAAACAATTTCTGACACTCTCATTTTGGAGTGGTTGCAAACTTAGTAGCAGACACGAAAACACAAATGGCCCTATCTAGAGCCATTCTAGGCTACTGCAGAAACATGGCAGTGCAGCATTGTGATCTCCGTAGACAAGGACCAGCTCCCTATGTAGATATAAAAGCTTATTCTTGGGTAACAAAAACACAACGATTCTTATTTTTAGGTGATTATAAACTAAAGAAAACATACTTATTATATTTCCTTTCTGACAATATATCCCCCTAAATCCTACACACTGGACCTTTAATTCCCAAATTAAAATATGTTTCACTGCTGCCTGATCACGTGGATCTGTTTTTACATAACACTGTTGCCTTGCGTTGTTGTGTCTGTGTGTGTCTATGCAGATACACACACACACTCACACACCAGAGGCGCAGTAAAAAGGCTGTATGGTTGCACTGAGTGCTTGAAACAACAGCAGCATATTATGAAAAGGCTAATTATTCCAGGAAACTTCTCTCTAGATGCACGTCCCTCCTGCTTCATTGTGTTTCTCTCCTTTCAATCATCAACTCATCTCATCATCACGCTCGTATCACTCCGTCCTCTGAGTCGCTGCTCATTTGCTATTTCTCATCACATCTTTATCCTTCTCCTCTCCTCTGTTTTCTGTCCTTCTGTCTTCCCCTCAGGGCACAGTGAACGATCAAACAGGTATTTTCCCACAATCCTTTGTGAAGATCATCAAGCCCCTCCCAGAGAATGACTCAGAAGGTGAGGGTGGAGACTCCACCTACAGCTGTCTGCACTGCCTCCTGCTCACCCCATCTGGAGTCCAAACCAGGTCTGTGTGCAGTACTGTATAGCTTTAACCCTGTGTCACATTCAAACACTAAGGCTAACACAAGGTACCTCAGTATACCAAGGTAACCATTCGCTCCGGAAATAGGCTACAACAAAAGAAGGCATTCCTGCATGGTGAAAAGATGCAAAGCAACAGAATAAATGCTCTACTTTACATATGAGGTTTTTTGATTCAACCACATGTAATTACAAACATTCTGATCAGTAACTGTAATTAAATGACATATTTTTTTCAGTAGCTGTAACTTACTGTTACATTTATTTTGTAAATTGATTACATTAAACTAGCTACATTTCACTAGTAACTAGTTGCTAGTTACTCCCACACACTAACTGAGTGAGTGTGTGTGTATGAGAGTGATTACTGATGTGATATGGATGATGATATGTGGAATTTAAGATGGTTCTCATTCTATCACAAAAATTGTAGAAGAAGTTGTTGAAATTTGACAGTTAGAACCTTTTCCCGCCAAAATTTGCTCATATGTGTGTGTATTTTACACACGGGATAACCCTCTAATAACCAGTGGCGTGGGGAAAATTTTTGAGGAGGCCAAGAGACAAGACCTCTAATCTATGCACATGCCTGTTATCTAACAGACACTTNAGGGAGATGTTTCAAGTTTTATGTTCACATTATGAAGTATCAATAAGCTGCACATGACTTACAAACCCCGATGTATGTGCTTGATAATGTTTATAATGTCAAAAGAGGCTATAAACAACCTCATCTATTCGGGTAACCTGGCCCTGTGGGCGCTGTCCGGGGTGCTTACAGTAAATTTTATGTATGTAAACAACCGCAATAAAACAACTACTTCAGTGGACTGACAACACATACAGCTAAATCCAGGCAAGCAAGGCACAATAAGCAAATAACCACATCAAAAAATTCACACATAGCTACATAGGCTGTTCAATCAACAGTAAAGTCACAGAGAGAGGGAGTGTGCATTTAACTCACCCTATTTGAAGAGGAAGGCCATTCCCCTGTCTTTCTTGGTTGCGAAGTGATCAATAACTATTTCGTAGAATTTCCCACTGACCTTAATGGCAAGGTCGATGAATCCTGTAGTGACCCAAGGACTGTTCAGCGAGCATGTATCCTTGTCAAAAAGAAGACAGGGCCAGCAAAATAGCCGCTGAAGGTTAGCGCTACCAGCTAGCCACTCCGTGCAAATGTAATTTTCCTCATTGAAAGTCCGAGTCCCTTTTTTCCTCTCCGTCCGCAGCTCTAGTTTTGATGTTGGTCTGCCGTCTGATTTAATTTTAAGTTGCTGCTGTAAAGGAAGTTTCGCAAAGTTGTTTTTTACCAAAACCTCCAAATCGCCACCCTCCATGACTGCAGTAAAGTTGCTAACGGTTACCTTGGTTACCCCCCGGCGTTATTTGATTTCAGTGACGTTGATAACGTGCTATTTGATTGGTGTGAAGCCAAAGGGCGGCTGGCTTCCCTTGGCATAGTCCTGACTAATCACAGTTTGACATTGGCATGACGATAACCTCATCTGATTGGTTAATATTTCTTTTTTTTTTTTCACCAAGGGATGCCAACTTGGCCTGGCTTACCCACAGACAAGACAGTCTACCGGAGTGCAATATAAAGTGCAATACTGTGTTTCACCACACATTCATTTAGAGGGGCGCTGTTTCACTCATTGTAAAATACTCAGAGAAGAGATGACAGCAACAGCACAGAAGAATTACAGAAACTGTTAAACGAAGTGTTTTTATTAAAATGACAATTACAGTCTGAAAAAACAGAGGAAGCTTGGCTTCCCTTGGCCTCTGGGAGAAAACGCCACTGCTAATAACAGGTGAAAAACTCCTTTTCCCATTGTCAGCAGACCAGAGCAGTGTCCTCATGGCTCTGCATTGGACAAGCATGGTGCTTTTTTTCTGTTTTACCAATGTGTCATCTTTGGTGTCACAAACACACACAAAAAAAACAGGTTAGTAAACAGTGGAAAGCAGCATGGAGGCCAGTGAAAATGTTACAGTGGTTACTTCTTTCTTAATCTTTTACGTAATTAGTCTCCCTTTCAAACGATTCAAAATGCATTGTGCCAGAAAATAGTGCGTCCATGCGGGTGTCATATTTCCATCTCTGCTGATTGAAGTTAAAGCCAATAAATGCTCTGCTGCAGAGTCATTTGACCTGTGAATGAAAGCAGATTGTAGCCTTTCCCTTTAAATACAAAAGCCAGATGTCAGCGGGTGTTAGCGTTTTTTTTTTTTTTTTGTTTGGTGGGAACGGGACTTCATTTTTTAAAGGTCAAAAGCTGTTTTGAGTGTCAGCTTTGTGTAATATGTCCTTTGGTAAGGTGATTACAACAGACTCAAATGTTATGCTTAGTTTTTGGGTAACCCTAGTTACAGTGACCCCACTTAAACTTGTATATTATATTGATACAGTCGCTTACAGAAGGAGCTGCCACCCCTTTCTTTTTCACTCTTGTCTAAAAGTATTTCTGAGTATTTTATCTCTTAACGGCATCGTTTGCATATGAGGTGTGCTTAGTTTTTTTTACCCTTTCTTTCCTCCCAAACCACTACTCATCTATCCCTGAGAGGGGAGTAAATATCCTCATTGTCTTTTTATTGGTTGCTTGCCATTATCTTTCTGCCACTGTTCGACGGTGACACATTGTTTGACGCCATGGGAATTTCAACAGAAAAAGATGTAGCTTAAAGTTAGAGATATGGTTCAATGTTTGTCCAAACTGGCACTAAAAGGCCTCTAAAAGTTTGAATGTTCTTTAATCCCATAGAAATACCATTCCACATCAGGTCATATTTATGTCCTCAGTAGTTGATGTTTATAAAAGAACAATGCAACTGTGTGAAGATGTTCTTATGAAAGCTTTCTACTTGTGTGCTTGTTGAATTTATTGTTTCATATCTGGTAATTATACCTTTAGGAGTGAACGTTTCAAGCTTTGAAATAGCAGCCAGTCTAATTTTATAAGCTGATTGTGTGTTCCTTTTCACAGAGATGTATGTGTACAAGAGGACCTCACTATCCAGCCGACGTACAAGGACCTACTGTCTCGTATGAGGTACCGAATTCTACATCCTTTTGTAATTTGCTTTTGTTGTTTGTGTAGCACCGGGGCTGTTTTTAGGTAGAAACAAAGGATTTGATGGACATTTAAAAGTGTGTGTTTAATGTCATGTTTTTATTTCATTTAAACCCATGTGTGAAACGGTGATTGAGAGAAACGTGAGGATCAATTTTGTGGGTGTTAAGAGCCGACTGTTGTTTAACTGTAGAGGGGAAAATGATTGTACACAACCTCACACCTGCCAGTGAATTACAGCAGCTTCCAAAGAATGTGATAATGGAACATTAAACTGACATATTCGATGAGAGTCTGATGTGGAGGCAGTGAAGCGTGTGACGATCACACTGTTTTCGCATGAAAATCTTCAAATTTTCATCATAATCACATTTACAATCTTTTATAAGGCTTTTCCCAGCTGGCCAACTCATACCACGACTTTCTTACCAGAATTACATCAGTGGAAAAGTATTTGATTGCTGACTTGCTTTGTAAAGCATTTATGAAGCGCATTTTATTAAAGCACAGCAGATGTCATGAGCAGGGCTTGAATTACTTTTTTTTGTACATGTAATTTTAAATTAGATGCATCACATTTTGTTTTTACTGTCACCAAAATTTGCTTTACTGAATTTTTTGGTGTATTTGTCCTTTTTTATCAGCACTTCCGCTACAGCCAGAGCCGGATCTGACCAAAAGTACAATAATGTACATTAAAACTACTCCAAACTTTGGTCATAGGAACATTTTGCACAGCTTCTCATGTGGAAACCTTTTTTAAAAAGTTATATTAAGACTTAATTGATGACTTCTTTTCTTGTTTAAATAGATAAATATTACTTACTGAATATTGACCTCTACCTCTACACTTAAGCTATACCAACTACATGTTTACAACAGCTTTAATGCTGTTTGTAAATAGGAATGAAACTAAAACTGACACTGGGAGTCATTGAAAAAAATCATGATTAAAAAAAAAGAAAGAAGTTATTGAAAGAAATCCTTTTTTTAAAATATTAAAAAAAAAAGAAAAAAAGAAAAACACATTAAAAATTAACAATATAAAAAAGTTGTGCCACATGAGACAAACTCAGTATAATTTTTTACTTAGAATTTTTATTGGCAATAACATAGACAAGTGTGACGCCCCTCCCACTGTCTTAGAGGATGTTCCAGCTGACCTCATCAGGCAGCTGGCTGACATGAGGGGAGGCTCGTTGCCTTGATTAAGCTCACCTGGGCCTTCCAGGTTATTAAAGCTGCTTCATGTTTTCACTCGTGCTCTCGCTTCCTTCAGCAGACGTCCACCCTGCATCATTGCTTTGTGGTTTTGCACCTTCAACACCTCCACAACACACCTGACAAACATTAATGCATGGCTTTCATTACTGACTTTGCTGATCTACACACTGCATTGGTTATTTAAGTTAATCTTAGTTGAATAAATTGTACTTGTTTTAACTAAATCCTTTATGTGGACTCCCAACTTGTCACATTCACTGAGCCAGTATGTGACACAAGTCAGCATGAGAGTACTGACAAAACATCAGCAGTTAAACGGAAGGCTGGAAGATGAGCTATCCATCCTCCTATTGCCAGCATCGGGTGAAACTGAGTAAGAAGACAGAACGTTGGGCGCACCACACTGCCTTTTTTGTTGAAGTCTGTCAACTATCAAACTTAAAACTAACTTCACTGTAGTGTGGCAGCTGTGGCTGGCTTGACCGCTGTGTTTTACGATGCTGCTTTTGTGCTGTTGCTCTGCTCTCTCTCGTCTGTCTGTGCACACAATGTTACCAGTTATAAATGGTTTTTTTTCACTCATGAGATAATAGATGTGTGGCGTGCATAGATTGAAAAGTGGCAATTGCAAGTCTACTTACTTACAATGCATGAGTTGGCAGCTTACCATGTTACGTGCACCGGTGCATGCAGAGCTCAGAATTACATGCACAGCTGAAATTTTACATGCTCTACAGTGCATATGCACGTGTCATTTTGACTCCTGCATATTGAGTGTTTCTCTCAGAGATGTATTGATGAACCTGTGTGATTGCTGACCTTTGTGACCACACTTTCTCCATTTCAGTCCCTCAGTACTTTTTGCGTGTTAATTCCAGAACAAACAAGGTTGAGTAAAAGTCCATTAATCCACCGGCCCGTCCTGAGGTGCAGCATATTTAACTGTTCTGCACCGCAAACCTGCAAATTGCCAGTTGCCCATCATCGCCACACGTCAAATTACTTCCCGCAGGACCGCCGACTGCCCCCCCCCACCTCCCCTCCCACAGCACCACCATCACCGGATGCATATGCTCATTACACTATCATATCTGTTTTTCTCTGTCTTTTTCTCTTTCATTCTCCCTCTCCCTCTATCTCTCATTATCTGGTAATTTAGATAGGTGAGCGCTACGATGATTAGCCCTCCCCATTCATAATCAGTTCATTTCTTCCGCTTATCTGCTCATTATTGTTTTTCTGTGTTCAGGCCTATTGTGCCCTGGAGAAGGATGGATGAGACCCTGGTCTTGAGTTTTAATATGGCTTGGCACTGATAAAGGGAGGGGGAGAATGAAGAGAGTGAGGGGAGGAGAGGGTGGTGGTGGAGGTATGGTGAGATAGTAAAGAGGAAAAGAGAAGAGGAAGAATTTCACTGTGTTTCACAAGAAAGAGGAAGAATTAAAGAAACACTAAGGGAGGACTGTGGCAACTGAACATGTTGCTAAACTCCTGACTAATGAAATAAAATAAAATATAATAACTTACCTCAGGTACAAATGAGTCTAAAATGGAATACAACCAGTGAATTTAATAAGCTGTCACATCACATTAACTTGTGATTATTGCCGATTTTGTTTGTTGTGTGATTTTAAGATTGCAGGATTATCATCAACATGTTCTAACACGTTTCATCACACTCACACTACCAGTGTTATATCAGCTGATTCAAGCAGAGAGAGACTACAGCAATGCTGCTGCTGCTGCTGCTGCTGGTGATACTACCCACATCACGATACTATTCTTATATGTGAGTGTGTATAGTGTGTAATTTACATCGTGATCGTAATACTACTGAAAGAGAGAGAGCGTATTAATTTATATATTTACAGACTCAGATTGGGAATGTGTGTCCTTTAAAGACAAAATGCCACTTATCTTTTCATTGCTGGTGGCAGGAAGTGACTTTGAATGTCTCTTTGCATGTCCTTCATTAGATATAATACTCCATCATGTTGTGCCTCCAGGAATCCTGTACAAAGCCTCATACACAGTGTCTCTCTTTTTAATTCCTGGACACCACCATTACTGCCCATGCAAAGAGAAGTGAATATAGCGAAGGTGGTAACTTCCTATCTGCACTTATTACCCATTTCCTTTGGTCCAGCACATGTTTTTTCTTGGTGATAATTCCCACAGCAAAAATTTAATTAAACTGTAATATATCAACAAAAGCCATGTGGGGGCAGTCATTTCCTTCACTGGAACAATGGTGCAGGGTTTTCTTGTAATGTCTTCATTAAAAAATAACGTAATTGCTTTTAACATTAAAGTAAACAACCACTTAATATGAACGAAACCTATAAAAGCATATTTATTCTCATAGTCTGAATAAGAATCCCCACAGAAGAATGATAAAGTAATAATAATAAAATACAAATACTAATAAAAGAAATAGAAATAGAAAAGGAAAAAAAGGAATACAGCGCTTCACCTCTCGGTATGTCCTGAGTCGTGTATCTTTCATCGTCCTGAGACAGCTGAATGAGCTTCTGAATCACAAATACAATACGTTCAAAGTTGTTAGGGTTTTTTTTTTGTTCGAACATTCGCAAACCTCCATCTTAAAGCTACTCTTACCTTTCTTGCATTTCACACAGCACTGAGAAAAAATTTGAACTTCCACAACTCCCGCCTCCCTCCAAAGTCCCATCCTCCTCCTCCTGCAACTCCACCTCCCTCCAACGGCCTACTCCCCCCTCCTCCATTACGTCCTCATTACGCCTATGATAGACGTAGGCGTTGGCAAGGTAACGTTAGATACACGGAAGAGGAGAGCGAGTGTAACGTTACAGCCAAGACAGTCAAATGCAACCCCGGAGTTTTAAAACTCAACCGGAGTCAGTGATGACTGATGAGTTTTAGAATAAGGTTACAGTGCTAACGTTAGATAGTAGCGTTAGTGTTACTAGTAAGTGGAAACACACAGGGAAGATAATGTTCAAGTTCTACAGTAGGCTAACGTTAGCCATTAGCAACTGGATGCTGTGTTGTCATATATAACGTTATATGTTATATTAGAAGCAAACTAAACATAACGTTACCTGTTCTGCACAGTCAAACGCAACCCCGGAGTTTTGAAACTTATCCGGGGTCAGTGATGACTGATGAGTTTTATAATATAACGTAAACACTAACGTTAGATAGTACTGGTGACTGGCAACAAACAAGGAAGATAGAGACTCAGGTTACATTAGGCTACAGTAGGCTAACCGTTAGCAACTGGATGCTGTGTTGTCATATATAATGTTATAGCCTATGTTACATTAGAGGCAAACTAACACGAGATTACGGTCAGTTTCGTCAGTCAGAGGCCTCCACGTGAGGAAGGCAGACAGGACACTCGGCCAATCATGGTCGGAGTTTTCTTAGAACCATATGAGAATGGTATAATTATGAGTTTTTATTTCTGGTGGAATTCACTTACATTTTAGTGTGCAATCAGCTTATTAATAGCATTTTAACCTAAACAAATAAAAGTGCAAAATTTCCAGAAAGGAAAGTGTCGCTTTAAATGAGCATGAGGTGTTTTTCAAAGTACAGAGGTTTTTGCTGCTTGTGTCCTTCTGTCTGTATTTCTGTATGTGTGTTTGTAAAGATATTTAAATATGCTGAAAGCTACATTTTAACTGAACTCTCAGGCTTTAGTATATCTAACTAAAGCAGCAACCTTTGGGGCTAAAAAAATGAAGCCAATGCGAAAGTGCCAAAAACTGCAGTTCCTCTCGTGGCCACTTGAGGCTGGCTCCAAAAGCGAGTCAATCCCCGTAGCCTCCCTTGTTAAAACACCCTCTTGGTCACTTCTTCAGAAATGCAAGATGGAAAATGCCAAACTCAAACAGGAGTCCACAAACCAATGTGTGAAGTCATGATGGCTACATCCATTATTTTTGTACTATGATCTAACATGTCATGAAGTCATGAAGAAACTTAAGTCTAATTTAATTACAACATGTTATGATTAGTACAACAGATGGTTGTTTATTGAAGCTACAACTAGCAACTTTAACCTCCTTTTCTTTGCTATTTGGAGATATTTTCAGAATTCCTCAGTCTCGGAAAGATTGTTTTGGTTTAAACCCCTGTGATGTGTTATACACAAATGAGTAAAAGTAAAAAGGGAAACATGTCTGGGGTTTTAAAACGTCTGAAGTCCTTCTCTTCCTGTCCTTGTCTCTCTTCAGAAACGTCTTCAAAGTGGACGACATCGCCTTGAACTACCGCGACCCCGAGGGCGACCTCATCCGCATCCTCGACGATGAGGACGTCCAGCTGATGATCAGGGAGGGCAGTGGTCAGCAGGGGAAAGATATGCGACCTGTCAATCAGTTTCCGTGGGAGCTGCACGTGACCTTGGCCTCTGACCTTTCTATTTACAGCACCGAGGCCTGAGAGAGTGAAGGTCACGGGAAGCGGAGGAGATATTTAGTATTCTTATATCAGAACAATGAACTTGACCAAGTGAATATTGTTGCCGATACAGCCTGTGTGTGGTTTGTCTTTTCTCTTCATTCAAAGCCTCATTCATGTTACAAATATTGTTGCTGTTCAAGTTTATGGCTGATACATTTCACTTAGTAATAAACTAATTTAATAAGTTTTATGTTTTGCATGCATTGATTTTTTTCTTCTTGTTGGAAGTTGTTGCTGTCAGTCGCTGTACACTGGAGAAGTATAGCCGTACACTGTCATGGTCCTGGCCGTGTCACTAGTTTCCCTGTGTTTTTCCTTGTCCTCTGTTTCCCCTCCCCCCATCTGTCTCTGATTCAACTCACCTGCTCCCTGCTGCTCACCTGAGAATCATCCAGTAATCAACCCTGCAGTATAAAACACCAGCTCTCTTCTTCAGTTCTCACAAGATTGTTGTGTCTGCCACTGTGGTACAGTCATGCTTCAGGCCTCTGTTGAACTGGAAATTCAACTTGGACTTTTGCTTGTGTTTTTCTTGTGGATACGTACCCTGTGTTTTCCTCTGTCATTGGATCACCACCTTCCTTCCTACCTGCCTGCCAAACCCTGCCATCAGCTTCCGTCCCCTGGATTCTCCCCTACAGCCACATTCATTATTCCGATTAAGACGTGAAATATGCTGACATTTGGGTTTTAGGAGAATTCTTTGGACATGTATGCAGCTCATTTGGAACATTTGTGTCAGTCTGGGTTTTCACCGCAGTTTACCACACACTGTCTGTTTTTGTGTATGTTGCGTGTTATGAATGTGTTGTACACAAACCAATAGTTTTCACGGCTGTGGGTGGAGACGTGGCCAAAAGAAAAGCCCACAGAGTAGCACACCTACTTTAAAACGTTATGACAGACTTGGATACAAACAGGATTTTGGATATGAGCAAATTTCGCAGTACTGACTTTTCAAGAGGGTGGTTGAAGGAATGAAAGAGAGCCCACCAGTTCACCACTGCTGGAAACCTCCAGCTCCCGCTGTTCCACTTATCCATATTTTGATGTGATAAACATCATGTTAAGGCACCTTAATCTGAGTATGTATGACTGCATGTATACTGGAATATTACAGGAACATTCCTTTCATTAGCCACGTAAACAGCTTAGAATTATTTTCAGGTTAAGGGCAAAAACTGGTTTATTTTACGCTTTTAAATGTAGTCACAGACAGTCTTAGCCTGGGAGCCTCAACTCAGGGAGATAAACCCCATTTACAGATCTCACAGTGTGGAAAAAGTGGAAAAAGAGCAAAAACAGGAGTACCTGAGGTGAACTTGAGGAACTTGTGCTGTCACTCTAGATCTTTGGGGTAAATACTTATCTTTTAACCACTTACCTGACAGATCCTCAAACTATTCTCCACTTTATTTGAAGCATCCCACCAGCATCTTCTCTTTTTTGGTTAAAGCTAACATCACGTTTTAACAAAACTGTCAAGCTGCTTCTTGCCAGCTCATTCTGTACACCTTTCACGACACAAACAGGATTCCAAATATGAGTTTTCAAAAAAATAAAATAAAATAAAAACACTGAGAACTATTCAACCTTGTCAACAGGCTACAGATATTTCGTGTTAATTTGCTGCTACATTGGAAACATTAAAAACGGCCGCTTTTAGTGGTCATGAAAAAGTGTGTTAAGTTTTCACATGTGTTCATTTGTGTGTTTCAAATAGCACGACTGTATCCTCCATGGCTCCGTCCTGCTCACACTCTGCATTCTCATTTTATCCATGTGTCTGCATTTCATTCACACTCGCCTCAGGAAATTCAGAAACGATATTGCCTTTGCTGGCAGGACAGTTTTTCCTCATCTTTAATGCAAAGTTATTCCCCTCATATTCCTTTTTAACAACCTCTCCCAGGCACTGTGGAAGTTATGCATCTTTAAAAGTTGCTTATTGCACTAGGGGCGACTGATACTTGCCCATACTTAAGTGTAAACACCTTTATTCTATTGAGCATTCAGGTGTGCATTTTGTTGTTTTTCTAGGAGTAAGCATTATCGGAAAAATGACAAATCCAGAAGATGAATATGTGTGTTGATTCGGTGATGGACTGGAATTGACAGCAAATTTACATATTTTTATGCTTTTCATACCAAGAACTTTTTGTTTGAGACATTTTATTGTCAGTTTGGGGAGAAATCCAACTTCCAAAGCAACACTTGTTTTGGAACAGCACGGCCTATTCTCTATCTTAAAATACAGCAGGGATCCCTGGACACATGTTGGTGTAAATGGTGTTTTTTTCAGGTGTTAATGGGTTTTTTGTTGATGGTGTGCTGACAGGGATGCACATCACTAAAATTCACTCTCACCCAATTGTTATGTTTATATACTTTGTGCAAAAAGTGTTGAGATTGTACTGATGTTTGTGAGCATTAGAAACAGAAGAAGCAAACCCTGAGATAAGCACCATACACTACACACACTCATGTAAGGCACACAAGTGAACGCACACTTTGATTTATCAGAGTGTAAGTTAAAGTCCAGGGGGAATTAAATGGACAAAAGGGGACATGTCCTTGTTAAACCAGTTTGTTCGTATTGCGTATGACTTTATGTACACATTACTCTGTTTCTAATTACATCTATTGCCTTTTTCATCTCTGAAGAGCGAGAGAGTGAGATTCCCCTGTTCCCAGTGATCCACAAGCACAGTGACTTTGGTTTAACCTTGGCAGAGCTGGAGTAAAACAAGAACTGTACTTTGTGATGCCACTCAGAAGGCAGCCAATCACTTATTACTGCATGTGTTAATGCTTTTGCTGCATGAGGCTTTGTGATCGCTTTCAGTCACTGCGTTGTTTTTGTTGTGCTAAAAGGAAGAGCCCATCACCGCCACCGTGGAGCTAACCTGTTGTCACATTTTCCACTTACATTTAGCTGATGCTTTCATCCATGGCAACTTAGCACTGAGTGAGGATGCGAGGCCTCAGGTCCTGTTCAAGGACACGGCGTACTGATGGGTAATGTGGCGGATTGGAGTTGTCACTATGGGGTTTCTCTGGAGTCAAAAACAATCCCTTTGTTTGGGTCAAGCCTATAAGGATTAGGATTGATGTTATTTATTGAAACATAATTAGTGTAACTGCTATTATTAATTTTAAGTGGAGCTGTGATTGGAAATGTTCTTCATACTCTGCTACCGAGAAATGTCAGTTGAGTTTGGCAATGTTTACATGGTCACATCACAAGCAAAAAAAAAAGTTATTGCTGCAAAACATCAATGCAAAGGTCAAACCTCACTATGTTGGTATCATCTTTTTGATTCATTCTTTAGATTCTCAGTCATCCAGGTCATGGTTATCTTAACTGCTATCTCGTAGGCAACTGGACTTGCTTGAGTTTCTTGAAGACGTTTCACCTCTCATCCAAGAGGTTTCTTCAGTCCATCTTTTGGTGCAATTATCCGTCACAAGAATCATTCAACAATTTGGAAAATATCCTTCTTGTCAGGAGTTACCACTAATGTCTATACGGTAAGCGAGTTTTTTTTTTTTTACTAGAATGGCAAAGGCATGACCCACCCTACTCTGCCTTACTCTGATTGGCTTAACCTGATATTTTTACTCTTATCCTAACACAATGTCACACCTCATGCCTAAACCTAACCAATCCAACCAGCAAAGGCAACATGCGCTAGCCAATTGGAGGAAAAGTAGGGTGGGTCATGCATTCGCTATCCTAGGAAAAATTAATTGGCATTCGGTAAAAAGAAGCTGCCAGCAGCCAGTTAGCTTAGTTTAGCATAAAGACCAGCAACAGCTAGCCTAGCTCTGTCCAGAGACTGTGGGAAGCTCCAGGAAGTCACTGTGCCCTGTCAAGGAGTAATCTGCACACAACCCCCCTTTAAAACCACTTGTACATCCATGTTGTGCAGATTACACAACTGAGATAAAACATGTTGATTGGTGAGATTTTGATATGTGGATTTTGGGACCTTTAGACAAAGCTAGGCTAGCTGGTTCCCCATGTTTACTTTCTTTTTGCTAAGCTAAGATAATTAGCTATTGGAGGTAGCTTCATATTCTAGCTTCATATTTCATATAAGTCTTGGTAGATCATTTTTAAAACCGCCACTTCTATCAGGCAAAAGATATTATACCATATCAGTGTTTAAATAAGTGCCTAAATAAATAGCCAAGGTGGCAGTTATTCAATTCATCAGGTTAGGGAGCTAGCCAGTTGTAAGCTTTAAGCTTCGAACCTGCAAGTCCGCTAGGCTAACGTGCTAACTTGGATTTATAGGTAAATTGCATTAATGGGCATCAGTAGTATCTTCTGGCCTGAATAGGTAGACTTGGAGGCATGCTATGATTTAGCTTTGTGTTCTGGCATTAACATACACTGATTGGTCTGATTGAAATTCTCAAATCACATTTTAAACTTTGAAAACACACAACTGCAAAAATAAACTTCCGTCGATCCATCTGTCTGTTCATCTGTTCATCCATCCATTTTCATCCGCTTATTCAAGGCAGGGTCGCAAAGCAAGCAAGGTACTCTAGATATCCCTCCCCCCGCAACGTTTTCCAGCTCCTCCTGAGAGATCCCGAGGCGTTCCCAAGTCAGATGACGTATTTAATCTGTCCAGTGTGTTCTGGATCTATCCCTGGGCCCCCTATTAGTTGGACGTGCCCATAAAACCTCTCACAGGAGGCGCCCAGGAGGCATCCTGATCAGATGCCTGAACCACTTCAACTGGCCCCTTTCAATGCCAAGGAGCAGCGGCTTTACTCCGAACTCCCTCTGGATATCCCAGCCCCTCACCCTATCTCTAAGGCTGAGCCCAGCCACCCTACGGAGGAAACTCGTTCTGGACGCTTGTATCTGCAATCTTTTTCTTTCGGTCAGTACCCAGAGCTCATGACAATAGATGAGAGTCAAAGTGTAGATTGACTGGTAAATTGAGAGCTCGACCTTTTGAATCAGCTCTCTCCTTTCCACAACAGTCTGTCGTACCACCCACATCACTGCTGACACCGCACCTTGAGAAATGATTCATCTTATTACTGAAGGTGACTGATCATCTGTTGAAGAACTTTTTATCTATGCATGTCTGTGTATTGTCCGTCAGTCTAACCCAGTCTGTCTGTTTGACATTCTGTCACTTTCACGCTCTGTATAACTCACTGTCTGTCATCCTCACTGTCTCTATGCCTCATAACCTAATCAGTAAGAAAGGGCAGACTCTATCTACGTAGCATGTTCTCCAGTCAACCTTTGCCCGGAATTTAATTATCAGCATTCGTCTTTGCTGCCACGATGGCCTGTTGTACATCTAATTAAGCTCATAATGAATGTCATTAGGGCCAAAGTCATGTCAGCCCACGAACTCGCCATGTACCATGAACCGCCAATGAAACGTGGGGCACATGCGCAAGTAGGAGAAGGCTGGAAATAAGGTAATGAAATTCAATTTGTATTTTCAATAAGTAAGTGTATACTGTAGTGTATACTGTAATGTAGGCATGGCAGGGACATGCATATATTATTTAAGATATCAGTGGAGCTCTGTAAAGTAGATGGGTGGATATTGCCTGTTGGTAATGTGACACAATTGGACCATGCACGTTGAAGTCAAGATGAAGTACAAGATGACAAGCTGAAAACCCATTAAAGATATGTGCTGGTACTCAGGATGTTTGACTGGTTCATTGAAGGCTTGTTGAGCAGCTGGCTGATCGTGGACCGAAGAAACTCAGGAAGCTGCAGGGTTTAAGACTCTGTAAAAAAGACTGCAGAGGTTGTGAGGAGGCAAAGAGGTGGGCTGAAAGTGAATCTGATGGGATGCTATCCAGTGGAGGTGCCACCAAGGAGAAAAGTCAGAAGAGATGTGGCAAAGGGGTAGCGTGTAGATCAGGAAACTGGCAGAGGGCTAGCTGATGAGAAAATACTGGAAATCACCACCAGGAACTGGAAGACAAGTCATAATCTCTGTGAGCCCAGAAAGAAACCAGGGTTCAAAGGACACCAGCTGGAGTGGTGTGAGAGCTGCTGTACTGTCATGTCTTCTGTGCCCACACTGGGTCTGTTTTGTAAAACAAACAGGCTAATAGTCAGCAACAGAAGGCAGAAGTCAAACGAATCCGAGGCAGGACAGCAGGAAATAACAGGCAGGCAACAGGATGAAAGGTTACAAAGGTTAGTCCTACCAAGGCAGGAAATCTCAGTCCAAACTCTTCTCCTGTGTGGTCCCACAAAGGAAAAAACTCTTAACTTCACTTTGGTCAAAAATGAGTTTTTGCCATTGTTGGGTTGTGTTGTCTTAACTATGAAAACTTCTGGAGAAACCAAGGCAAAATCCCTAAACTTCACTTAAGTTTTCTGGCTTTGTTTCATTGCGCTTAAAGTAACCCACCATTGTTGCTGGCTTATTCATATTATATTCAATGGATAGTTTCATGATTTCTTGCAAGATTCTATCTAAATCAGTTATTATCATACAGTTAGTCTCGCCACCAGACAATCAGAGATCTCTGCCTTCTGATAGTCTGGGGACACTCCTTTCTAAAGTGTGTTAAACACACCGGCGAAAACGGCCGGCAACAAAGCAACGCCTCTTGCATTTTTGAAAAGGACACGCCTTCTCGGAAATGTGCGCTCCCCCTTTTCTCGTCCACAAGGAAACAAACACACAGAGAGAGCTTGAAAATGGATGCCGAGAGATTTAACTCCGTTTTATCAAACGTGTGCTC
>NC_065510.1:7749813-7755375 GCF_006386435.1 Epinephelus moara | reverse complement strand
CACGTGTTTCTAGTGGGACTATGTTTACAAGCACAAGAGTTCAGCGAGCCACCGAAGGACCGCCCTGCAGATTTACTATTGGTTCTGCAACGTAGGGAGTTTATTTAAACTCTGAAATTGTATCCACCCATCTAAACACAAAATCAGGGAGAAAGTCATCAGTCTTTAGTTAAGCAAAGCGTCTAAAGGCTGACTTGTGAGTCTATCATACAGTATATTTCTTACTGTGATCAACAACAAAGTGAGAGAACAAATGGAAGTTAGTGCCTTTTGCCTTGGTATAACACCTCATTATTTTGCAATGACAATGTAAAGGCAGAGTACCTTAAGGGTCAAAGGTCAAGTTTAAGATGATTTTTTATGTGAATATCAAACAAATAAAGAACTGCCACATTTTCCAATATTATACCTACAATTCATTTAACTGGACACCAAAATAATCTAAAAGCATTTCTATCTATACGTCAGTTCTACACTCTGGTGAGTCAGCCCAGTCTCCAGAAGTAAATATATGTATTCTGATTCTACCAACCAAGAGGTGGAGGTGATAATGGATGGTGTGTCACTGAGGGGAGACACTCACCAAGCTGCAGACCACTGTTCAAAACCAACAGGGATGACTCGCTAAATCACAACCAGTTTTCTCGTCTTCCTAGCTGTTTTTTAAGGACATATGTTGGCATTTTTCAGCAAACCATCTCTGTTTATCCAGCTGGGATAGTGCCAGGAGAAGCCGCTGTTTTTACTGAGACATTGCTGTGTTTCCTGCTGGGACAGTTCCACGAAAAGCAACTGTTTTGTAGCGAAATATTGGCAGCATTTCCAGTTGTGATTGTGCCCCAAAAACTGGGCATTTTAACCCAAAACGTGATCTTTTCCTAACCATAACCAAGTGGTTTTGTGCCCAAACATAACCACACATTGACCACAGTCTTGTTGAAACATACAGAATCGGAACGCATTTTATTGTCATTGTATCATTAAAGATCACAACAAAATTAGGAGTGCTTCTCCTGCAAGGTGCTGACAGTAAAAAAAAACATTCTCCATACACTAGCCATCAATCCACACAATAATTATGCTCTTATATAATCTGCTACACAGTAACGTGCACATGCTTCTCTGTTTTTGTATGCACTGGTGACCTTGTGGCACTTGTGTCAGGATGAATTGGAAACTGAACATTTTGGGACTTACAGTTCTTTTTCTTGATCTCTTGTGGCTTGGATTGGATCTCATTTGTATGTCGCTCTGAACAAAAGCATCTGCCAAATGAGTAAATGTTTCAGCCAGGTTAGAGACTAATGAGCACCAGACAACAGGAGTGAAGAATATGCTCAAATGGCGACATAGACGATCTGGCTCAGGGAATGTAGGTCTTCTGTATACCCCCATTGAACACAGCAACTGACACTATTTTGTGTCAAACCCAATAAGCCTGAAGGGGAAAATTCATCTTGTTGACCTTTTAAAGTGGTTGTTCACCTTCTGAAGTGACTGGTGAAATAGACAAATGTAACAGACTCGACCTAAATTTACCAACCTGTGGTTGGTGAACGGTGTTAATTTCCCCACACTGGCTCCTGTGCGCCTTCTGACTCCCTCCATTTTGTCCGTGTCTCCTTTACCTCCGTGACCTTCCTTTCACCTTCTCTCCTTCTCTCTCACTTATATCTCCCATTTTGCAACTCTACAAATATAAATCTTCACTTGGTGGAATAACAGTTTTCCACTTACAGTTTGTACCCACTCAGAATAGCGCAAAGGGTAGTTAAATCACATCCTGATAAGTTACTGCTTCTGCTCTGGCTGTTTTTCACCGCAGTTGTTTTGGGAGATTGCCTTCTTCAAAATCACATTATTCTCCCATCCAAATTGCTTTTGGAAGAGCTTTGCAGAGAGGCAAATATCCATTTGAAGTTTCCTGATAAGGTAAATCTCGCCATTAGTTTGAGTCATGTCGTTTTTTAAAATAGTTTTCTGGACCTTTTCGTAGAAGGTGGGCTAAACATTTGTTAAACATGTACCTTTACAGAGGCATGTTTCAGTAAGTGTTTAGCTTTGTCCCACATGAGTAGCTGATTGTTTTAAGCATGCTTCGAGTATTACTGGGATAAAGGGCAAAACTAAAATGCCAGCATACTTGAAGAATCGCTTTCATTTGAGTGCTTTGTTGATGGATACTTGGGCGGTGCGTATCTAGAACGGTGGAATGATGGCTCCAGCAACAGCTCTGAAAATAAATTACAAGAGGCAATGAATCCAGAGGGATTTTTTTTGTTTGCTATTTGTAAAAGGTTAAAATTGGCAGCTGGCACTAAGATCTCAAGCTGTGTCCAAAATCACTCCCTCATTTACTCATTCACTACTCCCTACTGACACTATGCTTTACTCCATAGTGAGCAGTGAGATTTCAGACGCTTATGAATCATCATTTTATGTTATCACTGACAGCGGTTGAGTTGCACAATGGTAATTTTGTGTCTATAAAATCAAGAGCATTGCACTGTGGGATTGTCAGAAGAAAGTGCGTCCTTTTGTTCCATTGTGGGACATTTTTGAGGGCACTATGTGGCGGATAAATCTCGCTAAATAGGGAGTGATTTCAGACACAGCCACAGTTTGGATAATGGTGGGTCTATTTGTGCATCAATTTCTGTCGGTACAAAATGATACACTGACTTCTTACACTCACTGACATCATAGTGCCCTGAGAACAATAATAAGGTTCATGCTTTCATACAATATGTAACTCTAATTGACTTGATCAGGTTTGATGAAGATGCCCACAGCCCACAAACATTTTGAAGCACTTAAAGGGGCACCACACCAATTTTACACATCAGGTTCACTTTACTCATCATCAGGAGCACAACCTGTGAATACAGTTGTATAAAATGATGCAATCTCAGCCTGGGGTTGGAGACTTCAACATTTTGACATAAAGCCTACACTACTAACTGTCAAGTACTTGAAACTTAAAGATGTAGGCATTTACCGGGGTGGGTCTAACAAAATTTGAGTGCTATTGAGGTTGGACTTGGGGAACAACCCAACAACTTGAATAAATGTTGGTGATATACATTTCTGCAGACCATGGATATATAACATTTGTACAGTATTATATAGCAGGTATGTTGAAACTTTACATTTCTTTATGCTTCAACAGCTCTGTGGTTAACGTGTGGTTATGTTTAGGCACAAAAACCACTTGGTTATGGCGTGGAAAATGTCATGTTTTGGCTTAAAATACCTGGTTTTTGTGCCACAATTACAGAGGGAGATGCTGCCGGTGTTTCGCTAAACACCAGTTGCTTTTTGTGGCATTGTCCCGACAGGAAACGCAGCAATGTCTGACCAAAAAAAAAAAAAAGGTTGGTCTTAAACAAGCGGCAGTCTGCAGAAACGCAAAGTGCCAACATTCTTTTCTGGTGACTGGTACGGTCTGTGCAGTGTTTCCTAACTGGTGGGTAGCAGGTCCATTCCGAGTAGAACGCAAGTGACTCACTAACGTGTCAAGTTTGTAAAAAAAGTCTCTATTTTGAAATCCAGTGAACTTCTAACATAGAGGTTTTATTTTGAAGTGCTGTTTCCAGCTGTGGAGTGAGTGAAAAACCGACAGCTACTTGAAAGAGACAGCAAACTAGCTCAATGACATGGCCAAACACAAGTATGCCGCTGAATACATTGGAATGTGTGGACCTTGAGCAAATGACCAAGGAGAAATCTGGACCCCTCGGCTGGACCAGTTCGGAACCACTGGTCTTGTGTTTGAGGCTTAATCAATACTACTGATTGAGACTACATCAACACTTATCCGTTTTCCTTTTAAAGTGCATAACTCTTGCTAAGTTTACGTCAAGTGTCTATTCTGGTGTTTTGGAAATTGTGAAACAGAAGCCTTTAAAAACACTGCTGATTCCATTTTAGTTTGAAAACTCTGGGGTTGTGTTTTGCAGACTGCAGACAGCCACATTCACTTTTCATTAGGGTCTTATCAGTCACAGCTTGTCAAGCCAAATTATTATAGCTAGGTCTTCAGATCTTTTGTGATTTTATTCTTCTTGTGTGGGTATTCCTCACCCATTGCTATGGCTTCCTCCGGCGATGGATAATACCCCCTGGACTGCTCTAATATGCCGTTGTATTTTCTTTGCTGCGACTCCCTGTTATCTGTTATCTGCCATCTTGACCACCTTACTGTATACTCATGTGTTACTTTCAGGAACAGTTCCACCTCCTCATCGGTCCAAGCAAAGAAATCTCTGATCATACTTTACGCTGTCTTCGTAGTATTTTCTGTAACTGAGATAAATTCTGAAATGCTAAAATGCTTGTGTATACGAGATTATTTTTGTTTGAAAACGTTTTCAAATTAAAACGTATTAGTTTGGCTGTGGCCTAAACGTCACTGATTTTGACCTTTGTTTTATCACTCTGCCTTTCATAGATGCATCAACTTTATTAAGTGCAATACTACGTAAATCGCTAAAGTACCCCTTTAAGATCTGAGTATGCTACAAAAGAAGTGGATTGTACAACATTCAGTCCAAACACATCTATAGCCTCCTACAGACATGTCTATGAGAAAAATGAATTTCTGGATCCAGGGGTGTCTGGACAGGGTTCCCACACTTACTCAAACAACAAATTCAAGAACCTTTCAAGGACATTTTAGGCCAAATTCTGTAAAAATTCAAGAACCCAACACTGCATAGTTTGAGAAAGGGGGATAAAAACCACCAGAGATTTTAGCAGTCTTATAAGTTCAGTACAGCTACACTGTGCGACATGGATCTAATAAACTTGGGTACGACATTAAATGTGATGTATGCAGACTGTACGATGAGAGCGCCTACTGAATTGAAGGCTACAACGAGGCAATAGCTTCCCATACTGAGTGTGCAAGGATGCTGCACGGGTTATTACTTCTCCAACTGTGAAGCACAACATAGGGTCAAATTATTAAATAACCCACAGTTTTGCGGGCACTATGTACTGCAGTGTGTCTGTGTGGGTGTTTGCTAGCTGCTAGGTTGCTCACCTGGCAGCTGCAACTCCGCAGCTATTTCCTTCCATGCTTCGTCTTTCTTCACGCAACCATGGTAAGAGCTAGAGGACACATCGTACAGGCAAGGCCTCCGCTACAACAACTCCATAAGGTTTTCCTCTTTGCTGGAATCCCACACATTTCTTTTAGCACGTTTTGCCTCCATAGGTCGTAACAGCAGTCACATAAGCCCTTTTTAAATAGGAATTGTGCAAATTTGCAGGAAAGCCCAATCAGTCTTCTTTCAGCATTGGCTGTATAAAAACAAAATCGGGGAGTGCAGCAAAATGCCGCCTCCCTACTTTTGTTTATACAGAATGCGCCTTTTTCGGGGCAATAGAGTGTGCCAGGGCTGACGTCAAAACCCGGAAGTTTAGCATCGCGCTGGTTCCCGGAAGAGAAAGTGAATGTGATTTTTGCATCGCGTTTTGGATTATGTCAGAAAATAAGCTCTGTGGCTAACACAAGTTTATGATACTTACAGGTTTTGTTCAGCGAGATAATCTTCACAT
>NC_065510.1:7722225-7749521 GCF_006386435.1 Epinephelus moara | reverse complement strand
TTTGCGAGGACAAGGAGGGCGCGCAATTCCTTGTCTCCCCAGTTGCTCATCTTTACAATGTCTGTCAGGTTTGTGTTTCCCTCTTGCTACTAGCTGCTAATTCCTGCTATCAGCTGTTTCCTGTTTATCCACCGCCAGTGGCTCGCACGTGCAGCGTCATCAACAGCCCCTCCTGTTGCGGAAGGGCGCCTTGTTCTTTTTAAACCAAAAGGGTTCCGCCAATATGACTACCCTACGAGGTGGAAAATTGGGCACCTCGGATCAACTCGCCAATCCGGCTCTGTGTGTCTAAACGCTCGCAGCTTGCCGGCAAAACGGCCCAACATTCGCCGAAAATCTGGCAGTGTAAAAGGGGCTATAGTCTGCTGGTCATCCCAAATTTCTGACACTGTCAGAATTTTATCTCAGGCTGTCTTTGATTGGAAGACCATGACAACGGCCATCTTTGAACCTCTCTCACTGTGCGATGTAGGAGAGCCAAGACCAAAGATATTGTCGTGTTTTTTTTTTTCCACAATGGTCATCTTTCATCTGGGTCAGCCCAAAATCGCACAGTGTATACTGAGCTTAAAGCATTTATACCTGTTCTGAATGGCCACACTCAAAGATAGAAGCAAAAAGCCTGCTGTCAGAAAGAGGGGTGAGAGGCTAAGAACTGTGCAAATGAGGATGGTGTTCACTTTCGGACTGTCCGCCCTCAAAGACATTCACGGTGTTTTACTCATAAGTTATGATAAAAGAAGTTGTGTAAAGAAAAAAAGACAGATGTTGAGAGAGAGGTTTAAACGACGCCTTGCCTCTGGGCCTCTGCAGCACACCTGGCCAATTGTAGTGCAAAGTGGGGTGCACTTGCCAGACTGTGTGTTTCAGAAAGTTATAAACATTGTTAGAGAGGTTGTAAGAGTTGTAATACATCTGGCAAGTTCTTTGAAATATACTGAGGCCAGTTTTTCTTGTAGCCTCAGTCCAGTGGTTACATCACCTGCTGATAGATATCGCCCAGAGTGTGACAGATGTGTATATCCTCTTTGTCTTTATCTTTTATCTGATAAGGAGTCTCAGTAATTTGACCAAAAATAACTCTTCTCATCTGCACTGAACCTCTCACAGATCAGCTGTAGTGCTGTGAAGTGCTGCCACTTATTGGACTTGATGAGGTACTGCAGAGTCAGCTGAGAGCACAGAGTGTATGTGTGGCTGTTAATTGCTGCAGTAACCTTTTCTGATTCATAGTTCACAAGATTGCATGTTAGTGAGATGTCACAGGTTACAGGAGAGCAGCACAGTGTTGTTTTTCTGCTGATGGAAGACAGTGATGAATGATTGTTAACGGTGACATCGAGGCCCCAACTAAGATAAATAAGTCGCTGTTGGTTATATTATGTTTTCTTTTGGTCTCTAAATTTGGAAATGTACAGTATGACTACACACACACACACACACACACACACACACACACACACACACACACACAGAGGCTGGTGAGAGATGGATCTGCCCGTCTGCTCCTGGTTTTTTGGCGATGAGTTCAATCCATCTTTATCTCATTCTGTTGCAGCTGGCGGACGTTCACCCTCCTCATCCACATTTATGATCATGTAGAGATCTGTCATACAAAGAGCACACACTCATGCACACAAACACACGAGCCAGTGCTTTGGCGCGTATATAAAATAGGAGTACATTTAACAGTTAGTGAGCAGACGAGGGTATCCAGAACATGTGGAAGTAATAAGAGATCAAGATAGTGCATACAGTATAATCCTGTCACTGAATGATTATTTTTAATTCTTCCATCCAGTCCTTCTAATATTTGGTTCATTATTTTCACAGATAAACTTAACTCAATTGACTTTGTGAGCTTAGCTTGATGTTTTCTATTCACGACACGATGAAACATTATTCAGAACTCAGGTGGGCAGTTTAATTCTGCTGTCACTGGGCAAAAATCCCATAATAACCTTTGAACATATTGTAATTCAAGGAGGCTGTGAGAGAACACCAGACGTCTGCACCTCAGCTTGACTCAGCTGTTTTTAGGGTTTTTAAAAGTCTAGCCCGTGATGAGAGACTTTGACCACTCACAGGTCATTTTCAGAGAGAGCAGCTGTCAGTCACAAACCAGGCAGCACTGATCTAATATGAATCAAGACTCTGTTAGTGCATTGCCTTTTTCTCACCTCATATGTTTTCAGAAACATATTTTAGTGTACCATTTAGCTGTTAGATTAGAAAGTTTGTAACTTGGCTGAAAACAGTTGAGCCGAAACATATGTTACTAAACTAATTTCTCAATGACGTTCTTGTGGCAACATAATTGATTATTTGGGTTATGTTCAGAGACGTTTCTTTTACGTATTGAAACACTTCATTTATGTACTGCATAGGCTTTGTGGAGGTGGCTGGGGAGGATAGAGGGCCTATAAAGCGCAGGACTGTGACACCAGATTAATCTGGTACACATCAAGACTCCTGTCTTAGGTTTAGACAACAAAAGTATTTTCGTTAAGGTTAGGAAAAGATCGTGTTTTTTTAAAAAACAATATTCATAACAATTAACAAAAATAGTGCTGTAGTTACCACAATTAGATACTGTATTGCTAGAGTGCCTATTTTGGCAGAAAACAACTGAATCATGATTTCAGTGAACATTTACTGACACGTTCTTTGTCAACATTTTTGCGACTTGCCAGAAACATTATTAGCAACATTTCCTCTTTATGTTAATAGAAAAGGAAATTTGCTTGGAATTCCCTTTAAAATGTATTTGCTGTTTCAAATCAGTTGTACAGAAGTGTCATTTTTTTAGGAGACAGAGTCAACTTTTAGGATGTAGTGACAGTTATAAAAAAATAACTTTTTTTGGTCAAATATGCTAAAGGAAAAAAAAGTTACCTACTGTAGCTTTAATTGCCCTGGGCTATGTGCGACAAATATGTGGGGTTAACAGGGATCATGATCACTTTCATCGTTATTATCTTTGATGCATGTACCATAAAATACATTGAGATATCACAAGAGTGCTGTGTCAGTGCTAGAGAATGGTCTGGAGTCACTGCTTTTCTTTCTGCTATAGGGGAAAAGAACGCTCTGGCTTGTTTTTGTTTCTTTAAACCAATCACAGTCAACTTGGGTGGCACCAGGCCCAGAATGCAGCAACGGTGTGCTTGCAAAATAGTGTCAGGGGTGAACTTGTTATGTTGAAACAATTGTGCATGGGGAGGTGAGCACTGTCATTAAAATGTCTCTGCAAAAGAAGCGCCACAAAAACCATTACTATTGTATGTCACTGTGTGACTCAACTTTGAGTGATAAAAAAAAGACATAATTTAAAGGGATAGTGCACCCAAAAATGAAAATTCAGCCATTATCTACTCACCCATATGCCGACGGAGGCCCTGGTGAAATTTTAGAGTCCTTTCATCCCTTGCGGAGATCGATGGGGGGAGTGGCTAGCACACCTAATGGCAGACGGCGCCCCAGACTAACGTCCAAGAACACAAAATTGAAACCACAAAGTATCTCCAACATGCTCATCCGTAGTGATCCAAGTGTCCTGAAAAACTATCTTTTAGGGGTACTATCTTGTAGGGTGCACTATCCCTTTAATAATTGGTGCCCCAGAGGTGAAGCCCGATTGTATTTTCTGCAGGAACTTACTGGACTTGTTAAAACTAGAGAGGATTTGCCAGCTGTATGTGGCTCTGGCAGAATATTATTACAACAATATCACAGAAGCTCCTGTAAAGTGAACAAATCAGTACATTAGTGAAGTCAATGTCACTGGCGCATGCTGCTGCCAGAGTGTGAAGATGCAGCAAATCAACTCTGACTGTCCGTGTCAGAAACTGGATCAACATTGGGCATCAGAGTCCTGCGACCATGGAGTCTGGGCTTTTCTGAGGCGCGTTCACAAATTGTTTTATTCATTGTAGATCTTTACAAAAATACACAGAAATAACAAAGCAGGCATGCCTTTTGCACGATCCAAATCTTTGTCAAATGTTGCTATTTTCAGCACGTAAGTTGTTTGGGAGTTCTTGGTGTTTCCTGTAGCAAAGGGGATTTGGAAACAGTAACATGTAGATAGTGGAAAGAAGGGAGAATGCCCGCCAGAATGAGCCGTCCAATGGCAGCCTTATAGCCACAGTCTACATCCAGTGAGTCAGACTATGATTAGACCAACTCTTGGTTCTACAGTGAAAACTGTTACATGCCCTTTATTGGATTTAAAATGGTATCTAAAATAGGTATTTGAAATATTTGATGTACATCTCTAGACCTTCATTGGCCAGCACAACTATGCTAAAAGAAAATGACCAGAGAAACTGAAGAGAGATCTGATTGGATAGATTAGTTTATTTATTAGTCAGAGAGAGAATTCTTTCTTGTGTACAACTAATCCAATTTTTCAATAAGCCAACAACATCAATATGTATGGATGGTTGCTAATAGTTAAAACAATAAACAAGTAAGAACAAAATATGTGACTGTATACATGGATCCTGCGGCGAGAACGTTTTGCAGCATGATTTTCTCTCAGTTTGACTTTTTGCTCCTCTCCACAGAGGGGCGCTGTTGATCTACTCTCTGCAGCTGTCATATGACTGCATGCTGCAAAGGCACATTACATCTTCATCAACATAATCATCATCATCATCATCATCATCAAGGTCGTCAGCATCAGGACCATTATCATCATCAACATTAGCAGCTTCCTGCAAATTCAATTCTAAGGAAAGAAAACAAAGTTACCCTTTACTGCTCTGCGCACTGCTTTATTTGGGTCTCTGGGAGTTCGGTAAAAGAAATGCAGTCAGGAAATTACAGGACACATGACAGACTCCTCTGTGCTTCATGACTGTTTGTAATAAAGCAACTGAAACTACTTCTTCTTATACTTACTTGGATACCAAAATGAAAATATATATGACTGACAACATCTTGCAGTCAGGACAGGAGCATGACAGGGTAAAACTGCACAACACTGCAGTGAATTTTCCATCAGAGGAGAGAGGAGGAGACGAGGGGAGTTTTGATGGAGGAATTGGTCGATACTGTCATCTCCATTTAGGCCTGCAGGGTTTGAAGGGATAGGCAGACAGAAGAGGAGAAAGAGAGGGCAAAGAAAATAAGTGGAGATGGACCAGTGAGCAGCACTCACAGTGAAAATGTTCAAAAGGGGCGGCTGGAGTCACACAGATGGCCAGACACACACAGAAGGTCAATTATGAAGCTGTGGAGGAGGCAGAGACTGCTGGGAGTCTGTTGTCAAGAACTTGGCCTGAGATGTTGGTGTGAGGATACTGTGTGTGTGTGTGTGTGTGTGTTTTGGTGTCAGGGGGTGTGTTTTTGTCTCTGCATGAATCTTAAATCTGTCTCCCTCTTAGATATGAAAGGGGGGCAAGACAAGTTGGTAAGTGATTGAGACAAGTGGGAGGAGGGAGAGAAATGAAAAGAAATAGAGTGAGAGGTCGAGACAGGATGGACGGTTAAAAAAGCAACACAGAGACTTTTGATGAAACAAGACAACAATAAAAAGAGGCTGCGCCAGGAGATTTACAGTAACAAATCTGTTTTCCTGGATTACAGTAAGCCGGGCAAATTGTTTATTTTGTGTGAGTGTGCGAGTGTGTGTGTGCATGAGGGAAAGATTTGTTGGGGATTTTTCTTTATAAAAAGATGGACCTCTGATGAGAAATGAAACAGCAAAAAAGAGGAAAAATGATTAAAGTCTAAAATCCTGGAAAACTACTCAGTAATAAAAAAAAAAATCTCATTTCTTGCTCATTTCTTCATCCATGAGGATCACAGATTCATACTGTGAGGGTAAGTCTGGCTCTGACCTTTGACCTCTTTACTCTAGGTTATTAGCCATTCACGTTCGCATTTGTGTTCTGGCTGATCTACATGTAAAATATAAGCAGGTCACTGAGAAACCTCTGAATGAGTGCCATTGAATTCTGGTCATTGCTGCTCAGGTAAGTGTTGTTTTTAGTTTTAGTTTTGCTCCAGTTTAAGACCACATTTCCTATAAACCTTGTTGCTTCCTGCCACACAGGGGATATTGCTGTTTTCCTCCCTCTCAGCTTTTGTTTTGTCATGTAAGTGTCTACGATTTGCCTTTCTGGAAAAGAAAAACACGGCAGAAGGGTCAAACTGAAACCAACTAATCCCCAGAGTTTTGTTTTGAAGTTGAAGATATTTTGATTTGCAGGAATTGTAAAATTCGTCAGACGGTTAGTTTATAGTTGTGTTTTGATATTGTAATGACTGCATGAATTAGTTGACTCTACACAAATGAGTGATTTATGTAGTGACCTGATAGAAAAAAAAAAGATTTTCCCGTGAATTTAAACAACTCCTTCAATGAAAACCTGTTGCTGTCCTGCTTTTATTTATCATTGTTCTGTGATTTTACCAGGTCAAAATTTGAGAATGGAGCGTTTTGTCTTTCAAGTCTCAAAGTAAGTATTCATTCATTCATTTTCTATAACCAATTATTCTGTTAGGGGTCGCGGGGGGCTGGAGCCTATCCCAGCTGTCATTGAGCGAGAGGCGGGGTACACCCTGGACAGTTCCTCAGACTATCACAGGGCTGACACATAGAGACAGACAACCATTCACACTCACGTTCACACCTACGGACAATTTAGAGTCACCAATTAACCTGCATGTCTTTGGACTGTGGGAGGAAGCTGGACTACTCAAAGAAAACCCACGTTGGCACAGGGACAACACGCACACTCTGCACAGAAGGGCTCCCGTGCCCTGGGGTTCGAACCAGGAACCCTCTTGCAAGGTTCAAATCCAGACTGAGTCATGTCTCACATCTTAAATCTGCAGTTGCTGGACATATACCACTCAGATGCATCAGTCTAATACTTAAACAGTATTAATAATGCTATAATCCCAAGGCTGAGCATTTCGCAGAGGACGTGGACCTGCAGTGCACCGATCACAGTCTCAAAAACATTGGATTCAGACAGCAAGGGATTCATTTGTCACATACCTAAAGAACCAATCTTGTCAATTTTTTGGGTGGGGCTTCCCATATCATCAGCATAACACTGTGGTGAAACGAGGGGTATCAGAGGAGAAGCCAAGAGAAGCTACGTATCAGTATTTTGCAAGTTTACGTTCATGTAGTTGTATGCTCAGTATCTACCAAACAGACAGCTCTTTACATCGGCGATCTTTGTTTACCAGAGACATGTGAGAAGTTTTCTTCACAAATTCAATGTAACACAGGGTGAGTAATTTATATACAAAAGACCATTTGGGGAAGGTGAAGTATTCCTTTAAGCTTATTTTGCTTCTACATTTACTTTAAATGAAGATTCAACAGAAAATGTCAACGCACAACAATGAGGCAGACATTAGTCATCGTTTTCTCAACCATTAAATGTCCGTCTTTGAAAACAAAACAGAGACAAATTTGGAGGTAAAGTACAAAGGTAGAAACGGATATTATGTGGAAGAAGCGTGCACACGTACAGAAACACACCCATAAACACACAGGCAATTATCTAAACACACTCACACATACACACTCAAAAGCACACACATCCTCACCTCCCCAGGATCTTCAGTATAAACTGTCCGTCCAATCTACTGACAAACAGGAACACACATGCACACGCCAAATTTCTTTGTCACAAACACAAGAATAAACTGTTATCATCATCACATACCATGACTGTCATCAGAATAACCTGCCCAAAAATATCCAACACACACACACACACACACACACACACACACACACACACACACACACACACACACACACACACACACACACACACACTTTGGATAGGGTTCAGACATGGGTGTGGGTGTCTCAGTCTCCTGTCCACTGCAACACAGAATAGACCATTGTTAAACTTAGCTGACGGAGAAAGGAAAACAATTAGGAAAAGTCCCTTAAAAATTACACACACATTGTATGACTGATACAGTCTGCTAAAGTGGAAACTGGGAGAATTTGCTCATGAAGGTTGGGAATTATCTCTTTGTGTTTCATTGCTCTGATCTGCTTCATCTCTTAGCACTTCATCCACATCCAAACTTAATGGCATTCCCAATGGTCTGATGTGTGTGTGTGTGTGTGTGTGTGTGTGTGTGTGTGTGTGTGTGCGCGCGTTTCTCTCTGCTTCCATCACTCTTATCATGTTTCCATTTTTTGTTCATTCTTGTCTGTCTCTTGGTCTCGCTCTGCCATTTTTGTCTCCGCTATTGTCTCTGTCCAATTCTCTTTCTCTGCCAGCTCTTTCGAAATCCCGTTATCTTTCCGCCGCTTCCCCTTCGGTCCTCCGCTCCTTCTGCTGTGCTGGCATCTGAAACAAAGGAAAAAATGAAAGCCTTTGTACTTCAGTGACTTTGTATTTGATGTCAGAGCGGAAGCTTTTTCATGACGGTCCAAACTGTAATTAGGGTTTGCCCATACAAAAGCTGCTGCCCTTGATGGGCCTTGTGTGGATAAACTACTGAGAGACTCACACCTCCAGTGTTGTTTGGGGGCGGCTGAGTATCTATGCCCCAGTGACCGCGATGTGTTTGAGTTGGTTTCTGTGGTTCACCTCACAGTGACACAGCTGAATCCACAACTTCTTTTATCAGGCTATGATGGAGCTCTTTGGTGTGTAAACTGCCATGCACAATATTAATCATGTAATAGTAAACCTGACTGATGCAGTCCCCTTCTGCAAAGTGATTTTCAGATAATAACAACAGCCAAACAGACAAAAAAAAATGCTGCACATGATGTACAAACAACATCATAAGATAATGAGGAAAGGAAAACAGTCGTGAAATCATGCATCTACACTTTGTTGCAGTAGACAATAATTTTGTAATCCTTATATTGCCATTTGATAACCAAAAAAGCTACGTGTTGACCCTGTTTCTCTTTAGCCAGGCTGAGGTGGAAACTTAATGAAAATAATCTCATCGTCAGCGTACAATTGGATTGTCAGGGAGGAATAAACTGCACCCTGACCTTTAATTTAAATACCATTGTTCTCTCAGCTCAATGGGAAGAGTCCAGGACTGATGCTCTGAGACGCTTTGCATAAAACAGATCATATCATGTTATATAACATTTAGCCTTGGCTCCCAGGCCAGTGACAGTGGGTCAGGTTGAATGATGACTGTTTAGGATTTCATACATATCAAATCAATGTTCCTACAGTGGTGCACTATTTGAGCTGACTTTGTCTTTGTGGACATGGAGGGGATGGTGGATGGGGTGTCACCTGGGTGACATGCCTGCTAAACTGCAGACTACTGTTTGAGACCAAAAACAACAAAATTGGTTGTTTTATAACACAGCCTTTTCAGCAGCTTTTTAGCCACCAAATGTGGGTGTTTTTTGATGACCTGTCAGGGCCGCCCCTCCCTAAACGCAGAACACGCGCTGTGCGTAGGGCCTCATCTTCCATGGGGGGCCACATTTTGCGCGAGGGGACGCATTTGCACATATGCATATGAGGCGAGAGTAGAATCAGCTCGAGGAAGGAGAGAAGAGACCTGACCGCCCATGCGTCGCTGCAATGATTGACAGCACTCGACATCTGAACAATAAGAGGGGTGCGCTGGCAGGCACTTGCAGAGCTGCAGCAGGTGAAGAGTTGTCGACATGTCGTCCAAAAGAGCCTCAGGAGTATGTGCGGGGACGGGAGGGCGGGCGGGCTCCACGGAGGGGGAGACCCGAGCCTCGGGGGTATGTGCGGGGCCGGGAGGTCGGATGCTCCCAGAGAGGGGAGAGGGAGAAATATAGCTAAATAAGATGAAAATAGAAAAGAATGTCTCTGTATTTTATTTCTGTTTTCAGTGTTTAATTAAGGTGGGAGAGGCGGAGGGCTGAGGGAGATCGGACGCCTCCAGAGAGGGGAGAGGGAGAAATATAACAAAATAAGATTAAATAGGAAAAACCTGTCTCCCTCTTTTATTTTATTTTCAGTGTTTAATCAAGGGTGGGGGATTGAGGTGGTGGAAGTTACTTTCTTTTGATGAGTAATTGATGGCTATTTGTGACTCAGATTTGTTTATTTATTTATTTCAGTTTGAAGTTATTTTTATTTAATATTTATTTATTTCAGGTTGAATTTTTTATTTTATTTGACTCATACAGCCAAACTACTGTATCTACAGTACATTTGTTATTGCCAATAAAGGTTGTGAAGTTAAATGGCAAATTGTTGTACGGTCATTTTGTACCTATGATACATTTGGGATGGGGGCCTCCAAATAAAATTTCGCTTAGGGCCCCAATTTGGTCAGGGGCAGCCCTGTGACCTGTCCTTGTGTTTTCCAGCTGCTTTTTAGCCAATAAACCTTGGTATTTTTTAGGGATCTTTTGCTGTGTTTTCACCAGGGATATAACACAGAAAGTAAGTAAGTAAGTAAGTAAGTAAGTAGAGACATCGCTTAATTTTCTGCTAGCATAGTGTCTTGATAAGCGGGTGTTTTTCACCAAGACATTGCTGCATTTTCATTTGGGGTTGTGCCACGAAATGTCATTATTTTTTACAGAGACATTGAGCTCTTCCTTAGCCTGTGATTGTTCCACCAAACCCATGTTTTTTAAGCATAAACATAATTTTCCAAACTATGACTAAGTGGTTTTTGTGCCTAAACGTACATACATTAACCACAGCACTGTTAAAGTGTTAAGTTTTAACAAATGTATTTATTTAATGTTTATTTGTATAGGGACAAGTATGTAGCACACATAAATGCCACATACCACAGCATTTATAGCCTAAGCTTATTTGAAATGCACGTCCCTAGCTGGGCCTTGAGATACAGAAGACTCAGCACAAGAACACAAGTAACAGAGGAAAGTACAAACAAGAATAAACATACCGACAGAATAATACAAGACACAACTGCAATACCAAATTAGCACCATAGAATAGGAGGCACCAAATCAGTCATGACTGCATGACTGATTCTTCTTCAAAAACTGTTTCAGTTTGAGTGTATAGTGATCAAAATCAGGATCCAGCTTGAGTTCTGTAGGTGAAGAATTCCACCAAAAGGTTACGCAGTGATTTAAATGTGAGTGTGTAAGTGACATTACAGCTGTTAGGAAGCTGCCAAAGCAGTTTTAGCAGATACATGTATGACTGTATCATCTGCATACATCTGAAAACCTGCTCCAACACATGATTGTGGTAAGTCATTAATGTAGGAGCTGAATATTACATAATAATGTACAAATGTAACATATCCATGGTTTGCAGAAATGTACAATGCCGAAATTTGTTCTAAAGATTGGGTTGGTGTAAAAGGCCTGTTACGAGGCAGCAATGGGAACCCAGCACAGTTTCATTGTGTCAAGCAACAAGTTTTAAATCTGATTCTGACACAAGGTACATTAATGAAATACCATTTGCCTCCATCATATTGAAACAGCAGGCAAAATCTCAGATATGGATGTCTATAAACCTAGAGAAATGAATCTAGAAACTATCGGCTTGGCTTAATATCACTAGAGGAAAGAGGGAAATGTTATGTTGTTTTGCATTTTGCTTCACCTGCCTGTTTAACGTATACGTAGGTATACCTACAAGAGGTGAAAAGAAACAAATGGCTGTCTGGAGGGTAGTCAAATACACTCCATCTAAAGAGCAGTCTAAAATATTCTGCCTCAGCAGCATGCTTTAGAAAGGTTTGCTTGAGAGACTCGTATTCCCCGCTGCAGTTGCTCAATGGCTGTCACCGTTTGACAATACAAAAGGGACTACTTTCTGTCTTTTATCTAAAACATAAAAAGTGTTACACACTCTTTAAAAAATGTCAGTTGTGGTTCAGGGAGGAGACTCTCTACTTTCACCTTTGTGTGTTTTGTGTTGTGTCTTCTCCCACAACCATCAACACGCAGCTGTGCTTGCACCATATTAACATATCCACTTAAAGAGGCGACAGATGCAGGTTAAGATGCTGGTGTGTTTGTGTGTGTCTGAGTGTTCGTGTACCCGTATACACACAAGAACAAAGACAGAAAAGGCTCCACTTTCACTTCCAAAACATCCTGAAGAGGGAAATAGATACAGTCGATCTTCAGTGATACCCTCGCTGTGTGGGGAGGATAGGAGTTAACCAAAGTGCATTCATCCCCTATCATCAACTTGACTTGATGGTAGAAGGATCCCCTTTCACTCACAAACCACTTCCACTATCACCACAGCTTTTAACACTTTGATTAGGACTCACTGACATGTAGGCCCTGCATACACTGGGTCGACAAAACTGGTTTTATTTTTCCACAGGAGCAGGGTCTATATAGATTAATAGTGATTGTTTAATCTTTATTCTATGTTGTTAACCTTATCATGGTACAATTGCCTACTCTCTACTTGTTTTGTGAATGCTGCCTAATCACAGTGCATATGCTTTTTCTTTACAATACATACCTTCTCAGATTCACAGCAAATAAGAAAAATCACCTGGGTATCACACATCTATAAGTGAAACATCACGCAGAGAGGCTGCTGGTGAGTGAAGTCTTCGGAGAAAGAGAAACAAGACTGAGATCTATGAACTAAAACCAATCCGCCCTACTTCTGTGTTTCAGCCTGTCTGCAGGTATAGCCAGATGATGCGTGGCAAGGCCGACAGGCTTCACTGACACCAGATTAATCATGTTGTCAACCCAAACACAGTTTGCTGCTTCTTTCCATGGTTGTCGCAATTTAGATCCCAAATGACAAAGCTGGGTGAAAGGGCTGCATCAAATTTTTTATATCTCCTTTTATATCTCTCCTGATAAGTTTAAAGAAATAAGCGTTGTCTTTGAATAGTGAGTAGTTTCTGAAGAGAATAAGATGTCCTCACATGGGGACAATGTTTTATTTCAATAGTCACGAGTGTTTCATAGAGTATAAAACTGTTTATTTCAATGCCTGAACATTGTTGTGCAAAAACCAAATAGCAAACAATGCAATGTTTGTTTAATGTTCACACATTCACATCTGTTTGGCTCGTGTGAAATGCTGCAAAAATACAACAATAAAGTCCCAATATCCTCAAGCGAGCTTCCTAATTAAAAGCGTCTTAGCTTGTTGCTATTGCTAAAATTGGTCAAATTTGTATGCCGTATCAAACTACCACGTTATTTAGCATAAATAAACAAGTTTCAACTGTAAAATTTGATTAGGTTTTGTACCCTGTCCACCTTTGTGTTGGAATCAGTTGTAAACCAGCTTGGCAGAGTTGGCCACCATCTTGTTTTTACAGTGATTAGTGTATTGTGTGTTTGCTACCAACACATGGCACATTAAAGTGTCCACAAGTGAGGACAACAGGTCTTTGCAAAGAAGAATGAAGTATGAGGTGCACTACACACAAAATGTAATGTTCTTATATGAGGCAGAGGATTGCAGGAAGTTAAATTACCAAAATGGTTTGTCAGGTGTGAGCATTCAGCAAAGACTTTCAGCCAGTTTGTTCATTTAAACCTGTCACGTCCTACCTGTGATCACGTTGTACTCTGGGAAATCAGTTTGACAACTGTCAGGAAAAAAAAACGAGGTGCTGCACACTTAAAAGACGACTGACGAGTTGGACAGACATTAGAGGTGACGGTTAACTGGTGTCCTCCTGCAACACTGACTACGTTTACATGCACAAAATATTTCGTTTTTTTCCCCTTATCTGCAAAGGATGATATTCCTACTCATCTGTTTACATGACTAATGAAAATGAATATTCCACTAATAATCCAGCTCACATGCAGCTGTGCATACTCCGATTCACATGCCCTAACATGTCGTTTATCAATTCGAAATATGAAAAAGTGAAACAGCTGTTGCTTGTGCCAGGATTTTTTCAAAGGCTTCCGTCAGTGGCAAACTTTTTTCGACCGTGTGAAAACAGCCTTCCTCATTCATTCCTTCAACCACCCTCTGGAAAAATATCCAAAAACCTGTTGATATCCACATCTTTCACATTGTTAAATGGTATGCGTGTTTCTCCTTCAGACAAGAAATGTGGGCTTTTTCTTTGGGCATGCATCTCTGATTTGTGTACAGTATACCCATGCCAACACACAAGGCTGACGTAAACAGACAAGAGTCCACGTGTTGCAAAACTGCGGTAAAAGCCCCCAGAGACGCATATTCTGAATACCCTGTATACATGTTCAAAGAACGCTATTAAAACCTGAATAATACAAGCATATCCCATTTCCCACTCCTCCTGTCTTCCATATCCCCAGTTTCCCTTCGTGTGTGTATGTGTGTGTTTCCTCCTGTGCTGCATTTCCCTCCTTTGCCCATCTACACACCTGCTGTTAATCAGCCTCAAGTTTTTTGCCCCTGCTCCTGCCTAATCACCTCATTCCCCTCACCTGAGCTTCACCGCCCATCTCTCCACCTGCACTTCATCCCCTCATCAGATTAGTTTGTATTTAAGTCCTGGGTTTCAGTTCAGTCTTTCTTTCTTTACAATGAGTTCAAAAAAATGTATTATGAGTAAACAGAGCTGTTGTGTCGCCATCACAAAATACAACACATCTTAGTTTCTCCAGCAAAACCAGCAGATCCACTGTGCACCACTCTGCTTATAGATATATTCATTTGTGTCAAATAGTGACTTAAAACATTAAAGATAGGAAATTCATTAATAGTCCCAGATCAGTACATTGCCTAAGTAATCTGAGTATTTTGCACTGGTCTTAAAACAGTGATCGATAACACAATGTGAGCACGAGACACATCATTAAGGGTTATTTTTCAGTGTGTACTGGAAAAGTCCCTCATAGGTTGTATTTGCATTTCACATGCTCAAACCTGAAGAGAGGCACGCTCTATTGCACAAGACTTTGTGATAAACATTAGATAGTATGACAACTTGAAAAGAAAGCAGGACCAGGTTAACACTGTAGCATTTTATTCACATGCTCAAGTCCTTACATGTGACTTCTCATGCTTATAGAGCAAGGAATACAAATAAAACAAGGACCTTCTACTCAGTTGATGAGCTCTAAAGCATCACTAGTAGTCAAACAGTCCACTGGCCATCTTTAGCACACGAGTGATAAATAGTGAGCCAAATTTGATTCTCAGCAAGTTAAGAGACTTTTTGAAGTTGAGTAACCACTTCAAAAAATATGAACTATCAAAGCAATAGGAAATGTAGGTTATCCATAGTCAGTGTAAGGTGATGGTTGGCATGCCCCCAGTTTAGAAAGGCCGACAAGAATAACTGAATGAATGCACTGCTGTGGACATGGGCAGCAGCAAAACATATTTTAACCACCTAAAGAAAATAACGTCAGTCTACGTGTATGCTATATGTAGTATTTTTACCACTTTATATTACCGGCAAATGTAGAGCTAAAGTCATTACTATTACTTATTTAACCAGACTCCACTGACAAAGATACTAATTTCACTTCTCAGAGTCTCCCACTTCCTCCATCAGTTAGTTTTGATGTTTTAAAGGGTTCACTTAAGCCCTGTTTCCACTAAATACTTTCTGTATGGTACCTTTTGAAACCCAAAGTAACCCTTCAGACATGGTACCTAGACCCTAGCGTTTCCACCACAAACAGTCCTCTTAAATGTGGGCGGGGTTGTTGTCACTCACTGCTCCATCCAGCACTCACTGTATTTCCTCCTTTATCAGTCTGCACCTCGTTTATCGTCCACAGAACGAGGCTGCATGCCGACATTTCTGAACAAAATAGAACAGGCTGCAGTGAGAGTCTCTCTCCATGGGATATTAATAAATAGCAGGGTTTGTGTTTTTAGTCCTTCCAAGGCAAGCTCAGGGGTTTAGTGTTGCCTGAGCCCATAGGAAGGACGCTCCATGACGCTTTCTTTTTTCTCCGAGTGAGGATTGGGATATATGCCAATGCCGGGTCGAGCCCGGGACGCTGCGGCAGGAACAAGGCCTTTGTACATGGGACGCCTGCTCTGTACACTAAGCCACCAACGCCCCACAGCTCCACCTTTTAGTACCAGATCTGTGTGCTAGGTACCCCAACAGAGGGGGGACAAAAATGGGAATGGTATGGAACAGTTCCATTGGTACCATCCACAACTTTTCACAGTGGAAACGGAAAAAAGCGTACCGAACTGAACTGTACTATACTGCTCGATGGAAACGAGGCTTTAAGTCAACTCCTGTGTTCAGCGAGGTAGAATTGCTATCTCTGTCAGTTAAGTCTGGGGGCTTTGACAAGAGCAATGTAACTTTTTCAGTTCCCCGTGAGAAAGGGTTGTCTGACAGCAAGGTAAAGTGGTAAGAATACTGTAAATATAGGATACATTTGAATCTGTACTAATTTTTTAGGTAGGCCTTTTTTTTAGGCTGCTAAAATGTGTTTTGCTGCTAACCTCCGTCCACAGCAGTACATTGCTTAGCTACTATGTCAGTACTCCTGCCTGCTTCTCCAAACTGGGGGCGTGCTGACCTCCATCTACTGTAGGTAACACACTGACTATATGGATAAATAATTCATACAGCTCCACGTAAAAAAAAAAATCCGAACTATCCCTTTAACATGTGGAACTCAATGAACATTTTGTGTTATTACAGCGAACGTTACCAGGCCAGCCAGCTGCTACTATAACATGGCCGACCATTCAGACCTACATCACTCTCATCTTGCTTTGTTCCAGCAGCCTCCATCAGCAGTTACTGTATGTTCGAGCCGACGTTTGTGTCTCCAACACGATTACTGCAGTGACGCAGAAAAGCTTGTTCACAGAGTTCAAAGCTTTTGCTGATGCTCTCATTGAGTCCTAACACCATCTGCAATGTGTACGTGTGTGTGTTTGTGTATGCATGTGTGTTACTCTACTGTCTTTGATGTGTACAGTATAGGTCTGTGCATGTCTCTCTGCCTCTCTATGTTCCTCCGTCTCTCTTTCTCCGCTGACATCTGGACGGGTGGGAAACAGCTGTGTCTGCTGCAGTCCCCCTTGGGATTTATAGCCGATCTACACACACACATACACACACATTCAAATACTTCCTCACGTAACCCCTCATCCCTTATCTTTCCACAACATCGCACCTCACGCTACACCCGCCCTACCTCGTCCTCCACCTCTCTCAGCCTGTTTAAAGGGGAGAATTTGGAGCCTTTAAGTTGCCTCTGCACACCACATCTTTACATGGCATGTGTGTGAGCGGTATTTAATTGCATCACTCCTTTTCTGCCTGTTTATGGGTACATATCTGCAAGCACATGCATGTGGACATTCGTAGCTTCATGTGTGTTTAGTGCCCGTGCGCTCCCATGGCGAACATTCCTCAGCCTCTGATCTTCCACTCTTCTCCTCCTTTCATCCCTCCCTTTCTCTCCTCCTCTTCGCTGCTCTCCTCCTCCTCTTGTCCTCCTCAGGGCAGCCATTCATAATCAAGATCATTTTGGAAGAAAAGAGGTCTGTTGGGGGGAGAAAACACTCTATTCTTTCATCTTTTGCCCTTTTCTCCTTCTGCCATTTGGATTAAAATGTGCTGCAGAAGGATTTATGGGATAAAACATGGCTTGATGTCTTGGTGGATTCAGTGTAATACTAACAGTGTGTGTGCACAAAGATATCCAGTGACTTAAATATTAAAAGAAAAAAGAGTAATCAAATACAGTAGGTTTGAGATGGGTTGCCATTAGAGAAAAACTGCCGACGTTGCTCCATCCTTGATATTACAGTATCTAACTGCATGGCCAGTTTATTTGGTACATCTGTCTTGTATCTAATAGGCTGTATTGCATCCCCTTAAGCCTTTAGAGAAACATGAATTTGTCCGGACGTAGATTCTACAAGATGCCAGATGCAAAATGAATGCATTTCTACAAATTGGACAGCTGCACAGTCTTGCTGTAAACCCTTTCTACCTCATCCCATGGGTGCTGATTGGGGTTGAGATCCTGGCGCAGTAAAAACCACTGAAATAAAACCTGAAAAATGGCTATAAAAGTTGCTGTAATGTCCCTGGAACCATTTAGAAACTATATACTCCTTAAGCTGCTGTTTCATCAAGTGTCAAGTCATGTATTTGTCTCAGAAAGCTCTACTACTTGTACAACACATGATATAGATTTGATTCAGATACAGCCAAAAACTTAAACATCTTGGATATGTCCATCTTATGTTTTTTTCCATGAATTAAAGAACATAGTATGATTTGTGCCAGTAAACTATCAGACTGCATGTGCTGCTGACACCAAGTAGGGCCTGTCTTATGTTGCTTGTGGCAAATACGGATCCTTCCCTCTACATAAAGATAAAGAAGTCCAACAAGACCACTTTTATTTTTGTTCCTCAGCAGTGCAGTTTTGTTGCCCCTGTGCAATGAGGGACTCGGTTTTCTTCTACTTAGCTAACAGAATCAGCACCTGACTTGTTTTTGGTTGTAGTTCAGTCGAGACAAAGCATGTTGAAGACACTTGATTAATAACCCCATGCATAACGACTATTTCAACAAACATACATTTGGTCAAACTTGGTCCACTCAGTTGTGACACCGAAATCATAGCTATGATTGACCCAACAATTAAACCCTCCTAAGTGCTGCCCCTTTTCACTCTGTGTTTCCGTAACAGTTAAGCACCTATCAAAACTTCTGTCAACTTCCCCCTTTCCTGTTGTATATTGAAATGCTTTGTGTTAGACATGTCTATGTCAAAGAAAATACAATTTCAAGACTAATGTCTCGTTGTTTATATTATCTCTGTAAGGCCACCCTGAAGTTACTTTTGGTGTTATTCATTTAGGTCAGGGGCGATTGCTCTGAGACAACAAGGGAGGCTGAACTTCCCCTAAAATTTCATAGAAGAATGTGGACTATTGAATTTACATTAAAATAAGAATTTACATTGCATTAAACGTGCGCTAGGATGCGTTTCACATCATGACTATAATGTTCAAACATCAGCTGTTTATCACCAGTTTTCAAACGCGACCTCCCTGTCATACATTCTCGTGTCAGCATGGTGGACGCGGAGCCTCCAAGCATTCCTATGAGACAGCACTGAGCAGGTTTTTTTCATGCAGCAAAGCGAGACGCTCATTGGATAAATTCGACAAAATCGTTACTTCAAGGGAGGCTCAGCTTCCCTGGGACCTGATGGAGCGGTAGGCGAGAAAGGACGCTTGGTGTATGCATGATGATTGGAGGAATTGTCTAAAAGGCTGAACCCCTTTGTGATTGACAGCGCTTCACATTTCGAGCTCAGTCCCATGCGGATATTTGCGAGTGGAGTCTTCTGACAGATTGCTGTCCGGAGTTCCTTATTTCCATACAGCTCATTTTCACTGTTTTAAACCCATCTGAAAATCTTTGAGGTGTGTTTTGCTGTGGTTCTATGGCATGAGTGTGGTTGAAAAACAGCTTCAATTAAATGTTCCTTTTATAAGTTACTGCCTCGCTACAATATGACAGATTTTATGATGTAAACTTAAAGAGACCTTCCCCTGTTTTAAAGACCAGCAGCCACCACTGATTTGGGTATACACATGGTACGGAGGTCATACATTGTGAGGTCTAGCATCACCACTCCTTGCTGCCAACTTCTGACGCTGAGAAACTGTCTAATATATTCTGTGGCACCTGGCTAAACAGAACTGGCACTGCCATTTTGTTTGTCAAGCTTATCTGACTTAGGCAACAGTAAGGGGGTCTGGGACTTTGGATTGGTCAGTTGACCTTTCGCTAAGTCCTAAGTGCTGCATAGACTCTCCTGCAATCATTTCAGATTCCCTTTATTTTCAGGCTGGTTTTGTGGGGTAGGTGTAATAGTGATACCAAGGTTGTAAGAAGACAGACGTTTCTTTCCCCTGAAAAGTGTAGGGTTCGCTAGCTAGGTAGTGAGCTGAGGGTACAGCCTATTGAATGTGTATACATGCTGCTTTTGCTTTTCTTGTGATTATAACAGTGTATAAAGACCTAGCCTGCTTTAGTAAGAGAAGTGGTGGTTTGGTTCACTGTAATCTGTATGTAAGGCTTTAGCTTCAGTCTTTTTTTTTTTTTTTTGCCCTTTGTTGCTGTTGAGTGAATCTGACATCCTGGATATATTCCTTATATTGAAGACCATTCTGTTTGCTTATCTCTGAAAATCGCTTTTTTGTTTTTCCAAAAATTTGATATATTTCTTCAGGGATTGCAGTTTGACTGTGTGGGCTAAACAGACCATCACAATGGTGCAAAGTTTAAGTGAACTGTAATATGTGTCCCCATGTTGTATTCTAATGTTTTAGTGTTAAATCTGAATGTGTTTTGCCTGGTTATGACCAGACTGCTTGCATGAATCTTCTCTTTTTGCCTTCTCGAATCTAGAAGCAATTTTCATCCATCTCTTAAAGTGATTCTTAAGTTGTTTGCTTTTCTCATTATTCTCGGTAAACCCTTAATGCAACACGAAAAGCCCAAGATGACAGCTGTTTGGAACATGCTATGCCTAGCACAACCATTATGCTATCTCCAGTGTCTTCAAGGTCACATGTTTTGCCTGTTGAAGTTTTAACTGATGCTACTAATGCTTGTCTGCCTGACTGATACCACACACCATGGTAAGGTAATATATAACCTGTTGGAATGTACATTCTGTGTGAAGTTAGGGCGTTTACCTGACAAATTGCAGGTGCTTGTATATCTCAGTTTTGATAATAGCCTCATCCATATGTGCTAAACTTTTTATTTTATGATTTACACGAACACAGTGGGAGAGGAAGCAGGAGAGACTAACAGACTAATTGGATACGGTGCTTGCATGTGTGTCTTTGTGTGTGTGTGGTTAGTGCCTGATGGACTGCAGCTCCCGTTATAGCCCCAGAGCAGTGATTAGACTTGTCTGTGAGCTGATTAATATTCTCCAGAGACGCCGGGCGAGGTGAGGGAAACGATTATGGGATGGACAGATAATGGAAAGATAATGCCCCCATGGATCACACTGTCAGAACAGAGAGAGACAGAGAGCGAGGGAGGGGTGGGGTAGGGGAGGAGGACAGGGGAGAGAGGGATGCAGGTACAGAGGCCGAGGAGCGAAACTTTTTTCAAAGAGTTTTAAAGTGCACAGTGCAGGGATAAGGGAGGGAATGGGGAGATGAAGAGCAAAAAAGATGGAGGGATAATGAAAGAAGGATAAGGAAAGAAGGATATTAAAGGTAAAAACATAACCTGTATTGCCAAAAGTATGTGGACACTGGAGCTGTTTTTACTGGACTGCACAGAGCCCTGACCTCAACCCCATCCAAGGCCTTCGGGATGAAGTGGAACATGGACTGTGAGGCAGGCTGTATCGCCCCGACACCAGAGGCCAACCTTACTCACACTCTTGTAGCTGAATGGGTTCTCAAAGATAATATTAGTCCAAAACATAGAGTCCTGAACCTTTAAGCCTTTTCTTTTGAAAAATCATGTGGGAAACACTTTAGTTGTCTATCAGCCACATACTTAGATTCTCTTGTCAGACAGTTAGAGGCGATCAGAAGGACTTCTCCTGGATGTTTAAAAAAAGATTCTCATGGGTGATATCACAAAAGGATTGGACGGCTTTTGTGGCAGCTAACCTGCACTAATAAAACAAAAAGAAATTGTGTAATCCTCCGAGCATCTGCAAAGTGTGAAATGCACCCCTAACTGCTATCTGCGCATATTCTAATTAGGTAATATACACACATTTGGGTCAATTGTCCCCTTCCTATGCAAAACAGTCTGATTAACGAAGATTGGCACTAGTCACAACCAGTATCCATTAAATCAACGTGGTCTCACTCCAAACTCGAATATCGGCACTTGGGCAGGGACTTCCGGCGTCAGACACCGACAAAAATAGCTGTCCTTTCATATCGGCATGATACGCGACTGGTCGCTGTTATTTTGTATTAATGCCTGGCGGCGTCGGGGGAAACACGGCGGGACAACAGTGTAAGTCAAGGGGGCATAAACATTTGGATAGGGCAGGCAGGAGGGGTGGTGGATGGGTCCACCAACCACTAACTTTCACCTGGGAGGCCGTTGATCGCATCCCCTAAGATTGTAAAGCCAAACCCTGTTCTTATTTTCCTAAACCCAACCATGTGCGCGTGGTGACGGAAAAAAACGCCAGTTTGCAATGTTGTACCGACAAAGTGTTAGTCATAGGCATTCTGAAAACAGACAATACTTGTTAACTTAACACGTTAACACACAAGTCCCAGAACCAACAAGTCAACACCCAGGGTACCTTGCACGTCATATGTGGATGTGGTCCATGATCAAACGTCTATGTGACAAGGTCGGAGTGAGAATGTGTTGGTTAAAGAGAGTTAGTGATAACTGAAGCGCACTGACAGACAGGGATATTAAATCCAAAATATTGTTTCTCCATGTCACGTTTAAATTTCTTGCCTGATGTTTTAAGGAATGACTCTGCACCTTGTTGGTCACCACCTGTAGCTGTAGGTCATTTTCTCTCTGTCATTATTCTGCCTAAAGGCGACTTTTATAATGCCACATGGATTATTACAATCAGTCACAAAAAGGGCAAATTGCACTCGGCTGTAATATCGTTAGTGTCTTTTGTAAATTGGACCTCTAGACCTCTAAATTGGACCTCAGGTAGTGGTCACAAGTGATGCACAATTCAGGGTGCTGTCTGCTGCAGCAATCCATTTTTGTAAATTTGCCTGTCGGTCTTTTTGAGGTCCATGACATTTTGAGATATTGCAAATTCTTGGCAGCTTGATGGATGATTTTGTCCTCGGTGCTTTTCTGCAGTGAAGACACCAGGAGACAGTTTCCACTTGTTTTCACTTATATGGGGAATATTTCCTCTGTGACAGCAAAATACATTACACAAGAAACTCATGTAGGTTGAACTGGACAGAACAAAATCATCTGTTCCTCTAATATATATATTCCCCGCCTTTTAAATGTAATTTCCTAAAAAAAAAAAAAAAAATTATTTTCTCCATGCCGTTAGTGTAATGCCCATGATGTTGGAATTAACAATCACATATGGTTGTAATGTTCGGGTGTCCACATACTTCTGGCCATGTTGTGCAGAAAAGGATGCAGATGGAAGGACAGAGGAAAAACTGAGAGAGAGATGAGAGGAGGGAGGGGTGAAAGGAGGTGAAAGGTTTTTTGGGAGTCAAGGGAGATGAGGAAAGGAAGGGAGTCAGGAGAGAGGGAGGAAAGAATAGAAAAACAGGTACAGAGGAGGTCAAGAGGGGACAAGGGGGGAATAAGTTAATGACGGAGAAAGAGAGCTGACTTACAAGGGGGGTGTAGTGAGGGAAGTAGATAGAAAAGGAGGGAGGAAGACAAGAAGACATAAAGAGGTATACAAACTGGGGGAGAGAGGTGCAGAGGAAGGAAGGGAGGCAGCTCAGAGTGAAGGGAAGGATAAGAATGGAGAGAGGGAGGGGAGCGAGAGCAGCAGAGGAGTAAATCCAGCCAGTGTTTGGCCCGGCATAATCTATGCCAACATAATAACGTCACCCACGAGCTCGGCTGACAAACAGCGAGGCTGAGAGAGCAGAGAGAGGAGGAGGACAAGCGAAAGAGCAATGGAGTGAGAGACAGAAGACAAGTGAGAGAGGTGATACAAGGCCACATGGAGGAAGAGGAGGAGGAGGAGGAATACAGCACAGTGAGAAGAAGAGGGAGAACTTTAGGGAAGAGGACAGGTTTTTGGGAGATCAGCAGGAGGTCAGCCAGCTTACTTATGAACACAGACACTGTTTAGACCTGCCTTTAAAATCAGATTACAAACAGCTAAAAATACAGGTGTAAATGCACCAAAGACGCACTGAGAATCTGATCACCCAAACCACATTTGGAAGTGGACAGAAATGCTTGTGGCCACTTTGTAGTGTAATGTATGAACACATAAGTTCCCTGAAACACTGGATCATATCCAAGTAGAAATGCATATGCATCCATGCAGCGAGGAAGACAGGAAAAGATTCTGATCAACACGTTTTTAAAAATGTGGACGAATGGTGACAATAAGCATCTTAAATCAAGTTTCAAGGTTGAGGAAATTTTACTTTTGCAGCAAGTAAAGCATAAATATGCTGAATTATGATCTAACACCTTGAAGGGACAAGCTCACCTTGTGGAAGTCAAGATTCAGAGACAGCTACATACTGTAAGAATGATCTGAAGTGTGAAGTGTTAAAGGGAACAACATGTTCTTACTCCCAACTCATCAAATATAGCAGTTTAGTCAGTGGCCTTATGCTGCAAGCTATGATGCTCTAGGTACCTTTCTACCATCAGATTTGGACGCTCAGGGAGGGTGTGTCAATTTCCTTGTGACATGCATAGTGTCTTTTCAATATGAACTTCCATGTTCAAAGGAAACATAGGTTTGTTCGGTTTAGGCAACAAAACTACGTTAGGTTAGGTTTAGAAAGAGGTCATTGTTTGGGTAAAAATAAGTATGATTGTCATGTAACTTACATACTCACATGATGTTTGCCAAATGACACATTTCATGTTAACCATGTACAACCCAGTGTCACTCGTAGAAATATGGCACTTGAACAGTGACTTGAGGCGTCTCGTTTAATGCTGCCCGATGGCGTCAGGGGGAAATGGGGTGGGACAAGAACAAAAGTTAAGGCAGCGAAAGACTGAGTGGGGCAGGTGAGAGAGGTGGTGGATGGGTTCAACAAACACTGACTTTCACCCAGGAGAGCGGTGTTCATGTCCGCTAAGATGATAAAGCCAAACCCTGTTCTTTTTTCCTAAAACCAATCATGTGTTTTTGTTGCCTGAACCCATCCACATGCGTTAGTTGTTGAAGGAAAAAAAACTGTCAATTTATGGTGTTGTACCAAGTAGTGCATTTATTTTGAAAGAGACTGTATGGAAACAGTATATTTCCTGTGAAAACAGAGGTGTATTTTGAAAGAAGACAACGCATGTACAGTAACAGGCAGAACTTGACACGACGTCCCAGAATGTCAACAACCAATACACCCAGGGTAGTCTGAGTGGGCGGAAGTTCGCTGCATAGATCAGCCTCTCATTGGGCGGAACGAGCCACCCGCTGAAGTCCCGCCCTACCACCTCCGGTTGCAGTTTTCAACACGTCCTTTACTAACTTTTGCGGGGTTTGATCTTGCGGGGATGTAGCCATTTTTCTGCCATGGTTCGCATCCTGTAGGCGATATTTTTGTGCGCGTGTTACACCAAAACCTGTTTCCCCCCGGCAATATTTTTGCAAGCGCACCGTTGCTGTGGCACTGCCAAGAACGATTGTGATTGGTTGAAAGAAATACAAGCAGCCAGGGCGTTTTTTCCTCCAATCTTAAAGTGAGAGTCGGCCCAGCCAGACCTTTCTTTTCTTGAGAAAGGTCTGGTGAGCAAGACTACACCCAGGGTAACTTGCACGTCGTATCTAGACGAGGTTGGAGGGAGAATGTGTTCCTATGTAACGATTAAAAAAACTCACTGATTTACACAGAGCACAAACACTGGCGTCCTGGGTGAAAGTCCTGTGTTTGTTTGACCCATCAACAACCCATACTTCCCACCCTACTTAGACTTTCTCATGCTTTATACTACATCATTATAGGTTTACACTGAACAAACATTGCGGTAGCTGAAAGCCCAGTATGTCTCATTCAGACACAAAAGGTTGCCTTGTGTGTCGGACTCAGACGCCAAGAGTCACTGAACAACCTACTCATTTTGGCGAAGTGAGATTGGGCTGATGGGGTAGAATAATCCAACTTCAAATGGTCAGGGAAGAGTTTTTTTGAGTGGAGTGGCCTAAGTGGGGCATTGACTTATGCAGGGGTGGCATAAATAGCAGAATAGCAGTAATTACCATTTTACTTATATCTACTTTAATTACTATCTTTACAGTTTCTTACATTCCTGTACTTAACTTTTTGATTTAAAAGATGAATAGACCTACAGATCAATGCAAATAGTGGATCCTTTAAAACTGACATTAGATCCAGTCATAGGGTCGACTCATCTGCAGTAATTTTTCACTCACACCCTCAGAACAGTGATCCAACACAGAATGCTATCACTGCACAGATTTCTGCAAATAATAGACCAGGGACACATGGAGGACTTTAACATAAGTACTCTCATCACTCAAGCTGACCATCTGGGCAAAGTTCCTAAAAATTTACTGAGTTCCCTTCAAAGGATGTAGAAGCAGAGTAGGGATTTCCGGCACAACTTAACCTACTTCCAAGATGCATAGAGAAGTGAAAAAGTCTGAAAAGGTCAAACTCCAGCAGAGTTTATCTCTCCACTTTCGAAGCATGAAAAGTTACCTCTATTACAAAAAGAAGGTAAAATCATTATTTTTTCTTTATGTAATAATGCTTGGTTCTCCATCATGTACAAATTCACCAGTATAACAAACTTAATCTGATACTGACAGGCCAAAATTAAACGTTTCTTTTTTTGCACAGGGATCATGATGCACTGTTGTTCAAAAAATGTTGATCTTCTCATAATTTGAGTGGATAGTTGTTGTTTTTTCCCTGGGTTTGAAATGTCTGTCTGAATTGTAGGCCTACAGGTGGATGAGTTTATTTTTGCTGTGAGACTGGAGTAACATTCCTGCGACTGTTTCTGGAGATACGTGCGTATTTGCCCATATCTGCCATAATTGCCTTTTCTTTCCACGGCTTCATAATTGACCTTTTGTGTGTGTCTAGCCATCTGTGTGACTCCAGTTTGAACATTTGTGTCTTTTTGGTGAAACTGTGTGCTGCTCATTGTTCTCTCTGTCTCTCTCTGGCTCTCTGTCTGGTTCTGGCTCTCGCTCCATCACTGCTGTAAGGGTTTGCTGGAATTCGAGGCATGCAGTTTGTACTTCCTGTGTTTTCCTCATGTCGCTAAGGTAGCACTTCCTGTCCCAGGAGCTGGAAAACACTGCTCCGATGCATAACACACGTGCACCCAAACACACATTCACACATGCCCACTATACAAACATACTGTCACTGTGCAGGTGTTATGTATTATGGCAGTTAAATGAAATACCATGCACATGCTAAAACATATTTTTTCTCTCCGTTTAAACATCTTTAGAAAACCATCCCTCTCTGTAAACAAACAAGATATTGTGTAATCTATAGACAGATTTACTTATATTGTATGTACATATACAGTGGTGTGAAAAAGTGTTTGCCCCCTTCCTGATTTCTTACTTTTTTGCATGTTTTCCGCACTTAAATGTTTCAGATCATCAAACAAATTTAAACATTAGTCAAAGATAACACAAGTAAACACAAAATGCAGTTTTTAAATGAAGGGTTTTATTAATGAGGAAGAAAAAAAATCCAAAGCTAATGGCCCTGTGTGAAAAAGTG